>NC_059185.1:6958562-7258562 GCF_020631705.1 Daphnia magna | reverse complement strand
AGGTGCAGGGAAAAGCACTCTGATGAATATCTTGGCTGGATTCAAGTAAGTGACAGCTATTTATATTTTTCCTTTGACACTGACAACAAATGAATCATTTTCTCAAATGTTTTTAAGGGGTTCCAACATGACGGGTGAAGTATTGGTGAATGGCGTTGAGCGCGATCCCCGAATATTTCGAAAAATGTCTTGCTACATAATGCAGCATGATGAATTGTGTCCCCACTTGACGGTGATGGAAGCAATGATGTGTTCGGCGAATCTGAAACTGGCTGACCGAATCACGCACGCGGAAAAACAGTTGGTGGTAATATTATTATAACATCCGTATAATTTAGGTAGTATGAAATATGTCAATTCTCTGCTTGACGAATGCCTTCAGGTTTACGAAATTCTCGAAACGATGGGACTTAAAGATTGCGAAAACACCCGAACGTTGAACCTATCAGGTGGACAGCGCAAACGTTTGGCTATTGCTCAAGAATTAGTCAACAATCCTCCCGTGATGTTTTTCGACGAACCTACCAGGTATGGCCAAATCAACTGTGTAGCGCACGAACACTGTGAATTTATACGAAGTTTTATTTATTCATTTTTGTTTTTTTCTTGATTTGATACAAAAGCGGGTTGGATAGCTCTTCCTGCATGCAGTGCATCCTGCTGCTAAAGCAACTCGCTCAAGGTAAGGGTTTGGCTGCCAGTGGTAACCAAACGAAGAAAAGGAAATTTCGCCCCGTAAAAGGACACGATACAAAATAATTGTCATTTATTTTTAGGAGGGCGAACAATCATTTGCACGATTCATCAACCAAGTGCTCGGCTATTCGAGAAATTTGATCGACTTTATCTGCTAGCCGAAGGACAGTGCATCTACAGAGGCTTAACTGGAGGGCTGGTGCAGTTTTTGTCTTCATTAGGACTAGATTGCCCCAGTTACCACAACCCCGCTGATTTCGGTAATCATTTCCCCCCCTTTATTTCGAACAACATTTCAATTACTAAGCCCGTTCAATTGGCGAGTTCCTCTCACAAAAGTCTTTTAATCTAAAATATACAACTTCTTTTTTCACATAAAAATAATAGTGATAGAAATCGCCAATGGAGAGTATGGAGACAATGGGTACTGTAAACAAATTGAACAAATTAAGCACTGGCGTGTTTCAATAGTGATTTCTTTCGTCCAAAAAGGATATCTAAACTAGTGGTGGCCGTGCTGAGTGGTAAATGTAACAATTGGAACCAAGACGTCAATCACAAATCTACACCGTCGGTAACCGATGAAACGAAGGCCGTCGACTCTTATGTTGGTGAGTACATTTCCAGAACTCGGGTTATTATCAAGGAGTTCCCTTAATAAGGAAGAGATTGCTCCAACTGAAAATATTTCTGTTCAGATGTGTCTGGGACAAAGACGCATGTCACCGTTTCTATTGGACTTCCGGCGTGTGACAATGTTGCTCGTGCGACAGATTGCCTACTTGATTCGGACGACAACCTACCGTCGCGTTGCTCCACGTTTCCCACGTCATGCTGGGCGCAATTTTTAATTCTTCTTCGCAGGACTTTTATATGCATCATGCGAGACCAAGTACGTGTTGCTTTGTGTTGATCCTCTAAATAGATTTTTAAATTTTACTTGATGGTTTGATTGATTATTATAGACTTTAACCGGATTAAGGGTCGCTTCTCACCTGATCGTCGGCCTTATTATTGGCATGCTGTATTACGGCATCGGCAATGAAGCGTCGAAAGCGTTTAGCAATTCAGGTTCCTTGTTTTTCGGACAACTTTTTCTCATGTTTACTGCCATGATGCCGACGGTTCTTACTTGTACGTATTACGTCCAACTTTACGTTGTGGTATGTTTACAGTTTGTAATCGTGCTGAGAAAATCTGTCTGTTGAATTCAACAGTTCCAATGGAAATGGCAGTCCTGATGAGAGAACATTTGAATTATTGGTATTCCCTAAAAGCATATTATCTCGCCAAAACAGTGGCAGATCTTCCATTTCAGGTACGTACATGCATGACATGAAACAACCAAGTTCTGAGTAGTGTAGTCCTGTTAGCTTTGGGTAATAATTTGTTTTTCAATTTTGGCAATTAGATTATATTTCCAACACTCTACGTAGTCATCGTCTACTTTATGTCGGACCAACCTTGTGAACCGATGCGTTTCTTTATGTTTTTAACGATGAGTGTTATGACCAGTTTAGTGGCCCAAAGTCTTGGCCTAGTCATAGGAGCAGCTATGGATATTCAAGTATGTTGGCACAAATTTTGCAGATCTACGATAAATACCAAGTGTTGTTTAGATTTTAAAACATCTTACGTACTTTGTGTATCAATGTTCTAGGCGGCGGTGTTCCTCGGGCCCGTCACCACTATCCCGATTTTATTGTTTTCGGGATTCTTTGTAACGTTGGACACGATCCCGCCGTATCTAAGATGGCTGTCTTACGTTGCCTACGTGAGATACGGTTTCGAAGGAACTCTATTGGCAATCTACGGATTCGATCGTCCCAACATGCACTGTTCGGAAGCATATTGCCACTATAGATCTCCGATAAAGTTTCTCGAAGAGTTTGATGTGCGCCATTCTCTTTATTGGGTCGATTTGGTCGTTCTGTCCGGTTTTTTCGTCGTATTGCGATTGATCGCGTTTTTCGTCCTCAAATGGAAGTTGCGGTCTCAACATTGAAACGCGTGTCATGGTCTCGTTTGTTACCTTCCTTTTGCCTCCAAGTGCCACTCTGTATCTTCAGATAACCACGAGACTGTCTGGAGACGGTGTTGTTTACCAACTCTCGCAATCATGCGTTTCCAATCATTTCTCACGGAGTCCTTGCGTGAAATTAAGCTTTCATTTCGTGTTTCTGGACCTAAAAGTCCCAACGTTCTTCGCAATGGGCGGCGGCTAGCTAATTACTGCCTGAATGTTTCTTAATCAAACCATCGAGACAAATCTGGTTCTGGATATGCGCTTCCCCAGTTTTCACTTATTACTACCCACGTTTTCTCGTTACATCTGGACCTTTAATGAGTGTTAGGCTATTCAAGAATAGTCCTGCATGTGAGATAATCCCTCCATTGTCTTTCTCATCTTTTTTTCCTGAGAACATTCCTCCCCCAATATTCTCTGCTCCCGTCAATATGTAGTTGTTCTTTCATACAAGATTGTGTAACGTTTATTTTGTCGATTTGTTTTGGCGTCACTGTCAGTACTCATCGTTACATCCTCAGCGAAATTAGACACATGTATTAATGGATGACAACCTTTTTGATACACTCGTAATTTCAGTCTTACTTGATATACATGTCAGCTTGGGAAACTGCTTTCACAAATAGTTTTCGCGATTAAAAGAGTTTTGTACTCACAACTTCTTAAGTGTCTTGGATAATCTTGCTCGGTATTTTGTAGGTTCGATAATCGAGATTGAATTCATGTACGATAATGCGCAACAACATTCAACCGCAAATAAGCTCGCCATTGTTGCCTACCCGTTTCAACGAAATTATTAGTAGAGTCTTAGTTATAACTGCGATCTGTGCAAGGCAAAACCTTTGAATTAGAGAATCGGGGCTGCGTACTATAAACGAGATAAAATATAGCTACACAGGCCTAAAGTAGAAGTTTGACGTTGTAGCGCTTAGTCATCTTTAGATGTTTAGTTTTTCTTCCTCTTTCACGCCAGACCATTTGATGTTAGAACTTTTTTTTTTTTAAATAGTGTTATCAAATAGGATCATAATAAATAACAGATGATGATAATAAGGAAAACTTAACAATTCAGCTGCTTGGCTCTTATTATTTGAAAACACCAGACACTAGAAGGATTCGTTGCACTTTCACGTTTTCGCAATTTGGTATTTTTTGTGTCTCTAGAAAAATGGATTACTTTGTTTGTTCTTTTGCGAATGCGTGTTGCTATAAAAAATAATGCGAGATATTTACGTGCTTTTTTTACGTGCATAGTTTTCCAAGTCAGAGTTTTTTTGTTGTTTTTCTTTTTTTCCCACTCGCCTGTTTGATTTTCAACGCATTCTATAATAGTACTATTCCCAAATAACTATTATAGGAATGCTTCAAAATATTTCATAGTAAAACAACTTTTTATTTAAGCAGAAAAGCACATAAATTCGCAAAATCGATTTAACATGACAGTTTCCGAAATTTGAACAGAATGTCTGACACAAAGTAAAAAAGTGACAGATTCAGTCAATTTTTATTCCCTTTAAAAACTTCCCGTTCGACAGGTTTTTTTGTTTTTTTGTTATTTATTTATTTTTATTTTTTTTTCTTTAGTCGGGACACTTATTACGGCAAATTAAAGTCATTTTCCTATACAAATTTTGCGTCAAAACGAAAAAGTAATTTTTTTGTATTACTACGATGTTAAATCAATACATCAACTAACGTTTGTCTATATGGTTCGAAGTTAAATAAGACAAATGGTTCCTTTCCTGTTTAAGACAGAATCCTGTTCTTCATTCGAAGGAACCGCTTTGCCTTATTTATTTCTTTATACATATATTTTTTTCACATTTTATACATATTTCAGTTCAAAACAGTCGTTGTACACTAAATACGAGTAGAGCTCGTCATCGCACGAGATCCTTCCTATCGTATTCCACACGCTCACTAAAATTGTTTTTGAATTAGTCATAGACATCGCGTTACATGAACGTCACTGTCCTAAATTGATGTAACGGCTAAGATCTTACAGACAAACGAAATGAATACAAATCGCAGCTTTTAAGCTGATTAGTATGGTTTAAATTTTCATTTAATTAACGTAACCTTCAAAACAAGCCGGTAACACAAAAGCTTGTCACGTGTTTAAAACGAAATACGCATAACCTACTCGTCGTGTTGATCATAGGTATTTTCATGTGTGAGGTGTAGTACTGGTTGATTGTTTTTCTTCTGGAAAAAAAAACGGAAAAAAGAAAGAAAGAAGAAATTGAATAAGTTCGCTGTGCCGTTAAGAAAAGCTCAAGTACAAGGTTTACCGTTGTTGTGGAAAATTCAATGAAGCCGTCAAATAACATCGAATTTAAGCAAATAGAAAGAACGGTACTGAATTCGCAAAATAATAATAATAATAATAGAAGACTTTTAATGAAAATGCGTTCCCTGAACAGCCATAAAATCGTCCTAAAAAGGGAATATCTTTTGCACATGACGGAAATTCCAGGTTTTATAGCTTAGCTATCATCGATGTTTACCAAAATGCTGTAATTATCCAGTAAGATACAACAACTACTGTAAACCGAAATTGTTTGCCGTCCGACGAATTTTATGGCTGCGTTTTATTAAAGCCGCCATAGCATGCAATCAATAGCGAACGCAGAGCGTATTAAGACCCAGTAACCAGTCTACTTTACGCAGAATATAAAAAAAAAAAAAAAAAAGGCTGGAATAAATAATAATGCAATCCCAATCCACTGACTAGGCAATAAATGTGGAAGTTACGAGTGTTCGATTATTTGATAAAATGATCTAAAATGCCCTCAGATTCAAATCTGTTCTTACATTACATTTGCCAGCGATGCAGATTATAATTGATTACAACGCATCCACGCCCTGCAAATGAGTATAGTTTACTAGATATGCAAACGACCGTCTCAGCGTGAATGATGTAAATACAATATACATTTAAAAAATATGAGTTACTCAAAGTGTCTCGATAGCTTCTCCAGTTTGGCTTAGATACAAGATTGGGCGCCATCGGTTCTGGAAAACAATTTGTAATCAACACTTTGATGGGGAGGATCTTATTATCTTCAAGTGTTGCAACTTTTTGGGTCTCGGTACATGTAAGGCTACAAGGGCTACAACGGAAATCGGAGCTTGTAGTGCATCATCATGTCCAATGGTATTGAGGCCAAGGAAAAAGAACAATTTGCCACGGGATTGAGCGGGAAAACTATCCTTACAAAAATATTCTTACCTCACAGACTGACATTTTGTCTGTTTGTCCTTGCTGATTGTGTAGCATTGTGTCCTTTGCATCGTCTGGTTGCTGCCGATAACCTCAATTCTGGAAAGAAAAGGGACCGTGACTGAAGATGTTCGTGCGCATTTGACGGTAAACAGTCATAAACTGTGACACACAAAAACAACCAGGATATGGAAAAGCAAAGAAAAGGACTAAATTGATTCAAGGAAATTCACTTATTTAACGTTTTCCACACATACACACACAAAAAGAATGAAAAACAAAAATTAAATTAAATAAAAAGTGTAAGGCAGCGTGAGGCTGAGGCCTGGTTACCAGCTGATAGCAGTGCTATCTATCCTAATCTGTATATTTTCCATTTCTTAGGGATAGGGGGAGAAAAAAAAAGAAAAAAGTGTAACACACAGTAAGTGAACGTAACCAGGAAGAATTATTCTTTTCTTCAAGCAAGACGCAATGACTGTTCAAGGTGCAAAGTTTTCCAGTTATTTATTTTGGGGTGTTCCAAACGTCCATCCTGTGTACCGGCTGCTTGGGGGCTTGAGAGCCCTGAGGCTGAGGGCAACCCAGTAAAAAGAACTCGTGTGTGTGCGTGTGTGTGTGTGTGTGTGTGTCTCTTGGACTCTTTAGAGACTGATAGACATGCTTGTTGCAGGAGTCAGAGTCAGTTGAGGTTTTGCCCTCGTACGAGTCGGTTATAGATTCCGAGCAATGGCAGACGCCCAGCCAGAGTTCTAGCCATTGAACTGCAATTCAATAGAACTTCTTTGGTGTGTATTCTCCGATCACGTGCGAAACAGTAGCTGTTTCAAAAGGATAACCCTGTTGTGTAGATATGTGGGACTATTGGCCAGCTGTATAGAACGTTTAACGGTAAGTGACTTCTTTACTCAATCATGTCTGAAAGCATAAAATATGTGAACACTCGGCAAGGGCTTACTCGTGCGTGTTGCCATTGGCCGAACATGTACTGCTGGTGCTATGATACTCAACAACACCATTGCCCAAGTTTTTTTTTTGTTTTTTTGTTTTTTGTTTTTATTTAACAAGCTTAGTTGAAATTTATCACATCGCCATGCGTGTTGTGAAGTGAAAACGGTTTTTATTTCCCGCAAGTGAGATTGGCCAAAGGAAAAAGAAAACTACACGTTACATGATCCTCGTAAATCTGATGCCAAATCTTAAAAATAGGCAATACCTTTTCTTGAACAAGTCAGTCAACTTTCCTCGTTCACTATGGCATGATAAATCTTTTGTCGGAAAGTTATTATATCCCTTTTCATTTTTCTTTTTTTTTTTTACTTCATATCGAGAAGCTGTTGAACAACGGGCTGAGCATAAGAGTTCTTGAAAGCACCGAAAAAAAACAAAAAAACTCAACCTACAGCATTCATAACGCAGTCAAGACGCACATAGCCGCCAGGCGTCATTCTCAGCTGGCTCCGAAAAGTCTGAGCGGCTCTCATCTTCATAACTCTTCAAGCCCAGTTGGGTGTGCTGGTGCAGCCCTTTTTCCATCACTCCCCTCGTTTTTCCTTTTCTTTCCCTATCCACCCGGCACGACAGTCTAAATGAAAAGTTCGCTTAGGACGGCCGAGATCGAAATCAACTGACTCGGATGGACATGGGAAAATATATATATTTTTTTAAGTTCTTTAATAGATAAAAAAAAAAACAACAACAACAACAAAACTGACAAATTGTTCTCGAAGAAAAAAATCATTTTATACGTATATGGTATGAAAGCCACATTTCTGTTGTACAGACGACTTCCTGTCTAATTGTTGGCTGATAAAAACCGGAAGAGAAGGGTCAAGTCTTTTGTGACTGGGCGCAGATGTGGTGGAGGATATGCCCGTCACCTTTCCAAGACCTTGTATGGTGTTGGAATCCAAAGACTTTTTTTCTTTTTTACAGCTCCCTCTAATTCACAGCATATAAATGCGCGTTTCCCTTTTTTTTTTTCCGACACTCATAAAACACTTGGAGCAATCTTGTAATCCATCACTGGCTTTCATTCGTTTATGTGTGATTTAAATACGGTAAAATTGACTATAATCTGCTTCTTTTTTTTTTTCTTTTCAGGTTGTGCGTGCCCCCCCTCCCCCCTCAACTTAATTGTAGCCCCTGGTTTGCGTTAGCGGACATGAGTAAATGGTGAAGCACAACATCTGGGAGGAATACTCTTCTTGATTTCGACAGCGCAGGAACTTCAAACAGTGCTGCAAGGGACAAGCAATGGATTTCGTTATTTTACAAGTAAGAACCAAAATTTGCTTTCGTAAACTCGGTTATACGAAGAACTGGTATTTTGAAGGTGTATGAATAATTTCGATACCAAGTGGTGAGGAATCACGATTTGGTCCCACGTATTAAAATAACAAATGAGTTGAAGTTGAATAATATCCAAAACATTGTGTGTGTGTGTGTGTGTGTGTGTGTGCATTCGAATAAGCTCTTCGTCGCTCGTGATGGAACGTAAAATATTCATAAAAGGAAAAAACCTCCCGAAGCATACGTGTTCTCGAAATGGTTGAATTTATTTTTATTTTTTTATTTTTTCCAGCCCTCCCTGCGATCTTTTGAAAGGGGAAATGGGTTCAATCACATATTTAATATGTATCGTCTTGGAAGAGGAGGGGGGAATCAAAAACATTGTGGGAGGTCCTTTTAAATGCCAACGTCGCACTTGTGATGTTACCTGAAACCACAATAAATACTAGCTTTCGTATAGCTCTTGCACAGCATGTCCCTTTTCGTATCTTTTTTCTTTAGATGGTTCCAAACAGAAAAACAACGGGCTATCCGCCGATCACGAATTTTAACTTGGAATCTTTTTTTTTTTTTTTGCGCTTGCAGTTTAACTACGTGTCCGATTTGTCAGATACGCATCTGTAAAGTCTGTGAAATACTACCAAAGACTGTACGTTGTATTTTGACAATTTTTATTATTATTATTTGTTTTTTTTCCTCTCGTCATTTGATTAACGTTGATCGTACTCTTTGCCAAGTTAAACAATGCGTGGCTACGGATGTCGAGCTCCAAATACAACACCATGTGGTTACATGTTAGCGTGAGCCGTCTTAAAACGAGGGTAAATTTTCTTTGTTTACGTAACGGTCAGCTATAAAAAAGAAAATATGTATATATACACATTTTCTTTTTTCTTTTTTACAAGAACTATATTATTATCCAGGCGTTATGATGGCATCCAGGTTTAAAAAAAAAAAAACGAGAAAAAAAAAAACGATCTGCTCCAGGCTATTTCCATTTCATCGTCGACTTTGAAAATTGTATCAAACAAGCGATGATTGAGGCACGAAATGCGGTTTCGTTCCATTTTCGACTTCCAGAGGCAATAACGACAGTTGCTGGTTTTCGTCGATTTATTTAATGAATTTCTCGTTGGGCAAAAAAAAATCGTCATTAAGAGACGTCATTCCACGCAATACTTGGCGGAGGGAGAGGGGCGGACCGGGGCATCTACGTTATTAGAAGGATTAAGGCTAATATTTTTCGAAGCGTCTGTCAAGGAGAAAATCGAATACATATACCACTTCTGAGGGGCTGACGAGCAGAGGAGGGAGAGGGAGAAGAAAGGGAAACCTTATTTATGCGCTCAAGACGCAATCAACGGACTCCATCTCCGACTTTATGGAAGCTAAGATAGATTTCTCTGTTGGTGCTCGTTCGAGTGAGCAACATGGCTGGAAAAGAAAGAAAAAAACAAGAAGAGAGGGGACGTGAACCGCGTCTATCTGAATCGGCTTTAAAAATTAACTTTCTGTTTTTAGTTTAATGCGCCTTTTTTTTCCCCCTCGGTTTAGCCGAAATTCGACCCTTTCTTCGTCCTCTTCATGCAAATTAAGACTTCGTGATAATAAGCGAATTGTTCAGAAATGCTAGGCCATCTGTTACCGATTCAATGAAATAGCTCGCTCACGCTTACCTCGATTTGTTTCGCCACGAGTCATGAACGTAATCATTTGAGTTTCCTTACCGAAGAAAATTTCAGAAATTTATTCAATGAAGGCGTTTGTTTCATTTTTTTTTATGACATTTTTGGTCAGTGTCGTGACGATGGGCTCGTGTGAGCAACCATCACGCTGTAGGGTCTACTCGTGTGGTTTCCGTTTCTTCATGGTTGGAAGCTCAGAGTGAACACTTTTGACAAACAACATGTCGTCTTCTTGCCCGCCTCATTTATCCTTCGTTTCTTTTTCTTTGAGCGCTTCTTTTTTTTCTTTTTTTCTTTCTTTCTTTCTTTCTTATCTACGGTAGTAAACAATGCACATTTTTGTGTTGTTGTTGTTGCAGGAGAAGAGAAAGTAAGCATCACAGTTTATGGTTGATCGATTCAATTATATTACACCTCACGTTTGGGTGGCCTATCCGTTTACTTTCTTTTGTTCACTTGTGAGTCACATGCTTATTGAACAGACACGGTCCTTTTCGGATGGCTAGTCGCAGTCACAACGAAGAATTAGCACCCAAGAAAACACGCAGTGAATAAGGACATTGACGCCAATGGGTCGCAAACTCTAATCGACTTGCAGTTTGTTCGTTGAAGCTGCCATTGAGGTTCCTGTATGGGAAATCAGCATTTTGTTTTTCTTCTCCGGTTGCTTTCTCTTAGGAGCGTTTTCAATTGAATCTTGTTACAAGTTTCTTTATTTTCACGCCCAAAGTCTCTCCGGTCGTTACAAGTATGGCAGCCTCCCTTTTTTTCTTTTTCTTTTTCGGCCTGGCCACGCGACCCATGCATTGCCATCAGAGGACCCAGAGAGGTTCTAATGTTTTCTTTCCCCCTGCCTTTTTTTTTTTTCCTTTTTCTTATTTCCTAGTTGGCTACAGCCTACCAGATTTTATGTTACTTTTTTCTGCCTCTCACAGTTTCTCCCCCTTTTTCTTCTCATTTCACTCCCCGCTTTTCATTTTTTTTTCCCCCTTGTTTCTTTCCGTTTTCTCTTTCCTCCCTCCTTTCGTCATCTTTTCCCTCGTCCACATTGGGCGTGCATACAAAGAACAAGAATAGCTTTAAATGGCTTTGAAGAAGGGCTCATTTTAATGACAACATTTTTTGTTTTGTTTGTTTATAAGAAAACAAAACAAATGTGGATGTTGACTTTCTTATTTTGTACACGACGACGACACACTTTCGAAGAACGACAAGCGCAAACAGTTGATTTCATCACATGATGTCATATTAGCAAACTGATGCGATTCGGAAAGGTTCGAGAAAGAAACGACGGCCATGAGGCAATCGGAAGTTTGAGCCTTGTCTATTTGTACATGCCGCTCATTCGTTTATCGCCGGCCATTTTTTCATGATTTCTATGCCAATAGATAGAAAGCGTAAAAAATTAAACCCCGTGACATTATCGCAGAGTGATAAATATCATAAACGACTAATCAACCCATCTGAAAGCAGCGTTCCGAAACACGTATCATGTTTCATCGATTAGCGATCGACTTGACTAAGATGTATTCACTACAGCTTTTATTGCTGAGTAGAAATCATGCTTAATTCCTCCGCTCGGAAAGTATTCACCCAATAAATAAATTTAAAATTGAATGGGCTTTTTACACTTTGAAAGTCAATTATGAGATTTATTCGCCTTTTGTTTATGTAGTACTGCACATGTTCAGCAAACTCGAAATGAGCGGCGGCCTTAGGAACAAGAACCGAAAACCCGTTGGCCCAATTTTGGAATGCGTGATTCAATGCTATTTCAGAATTACAATCGAAGTGGCCTGGCGTCACGAAATTCAAATCTATTGTATATGGCAGATTGGGTTCATCTAACAGCGAGAAGAAAAGCGGAATGTGACATTGACGTATGCATTTTTAAATGTGTTTTTTATTTATTTATTTTTCAAACCTTATCCGGCATTGCCGCAGCAGGATTAACCGTCGAAATCCTTTTAACGCGATAAAATTTAAGTATGAAGGCAAGAGAGAACGTGAAATGTCATGCCAATACACGCATGTCATTCAAAAGTTTAGCGCGAAGCAGTTTTTTTTGTGTGTGTGTGTGTGCTGGCTCCTTACAAGACGTGTCACGCTGTTGACCACCATGTATGGATGTTACATTGTCTATGCGCTTCCTTATCTCGTTTGGCTGGAATACCCGGAATTTTCATGCATATAGGTGTCCGATAAAATCACCTTGCCAAAAGATTTAATAGACTTATATGCGTACGATTTTCGCCGTCTTGCGGATCGCTTGCATCGTCAGCACGGCTGATCAAGTAAAAGTATAAAAACCGCAGGAGCCTTTCTAGTTAGAAGATTTCTCCTTTTCAATCCGTCCATGTGTTTCAGCGTGATTCTTATTTTCCTTAATGTACGGCATAGTCGAAATGTTTTTGTGTTTTTTTGTTTTTGAATTTAATGGCCGAAATGATTGCAATGTCAGCAGTTAACCTATTGATTATTTGGAAAACCATGTACCAAATATGGTCAAATATAGATAGATTCGAAAATTCATTGCCATAATGTTTGGTTCGAATGCCGCTTTTCTTGCTTTCGGAATAAGGGAACATGGTTTGGCAATCCTCTTTCGTCAGCTAATGCAGTAATAAATGGTTCCACAACTTCGTTCTATATTGGCTTGGAAACCGTAAAAGGAGCTAAAGGGAAAGTTAAAACATTCGACGTTTTCAGGCAGATACATTAACACAATCTTAACGTTTGAAATCGGCAGCGATAGAACAGAAAAGTCTCTCACATTCCCCGGGAATGTGACGGGGTAAACCGCTCTTGAGCTGCAAAGTCTTTTTAGAGATCCGTAAAACACAGGGAGCAAAGGGAGAATAGGCTAACTGTAAGTTCTTGATCATTACGTTACGGTCGGATAAACAAGCAAAGATCCCCACATTGGCGTATGCAAACAGTTTGCGGTAAATGTGGATATCCTCACTCAACGGTTGTCGACCCGATGGTCAAAGTAGGAAAGTTCCATTTAAAAAAAAAAAAGAGAGAAGGGGGAAAGGCGAAACTGGAAAGCATAAAAAAAAAGGCGAAATGCCAACCATAACGGCTGTTATCAGATGTCAACAAGAACCCATCCTTCATACGTGGTAGACTGTTATAAGGGGGTAGCAGATTCATTGAATATGCATAGTCATCGTAAATCATCTTAAGAATGCAGATTGTCCTTCCTGTTGCCTGTTTAACAGTGAATAGTTTCTCGGTGAAAAATTCCGTAAATATCTGCCACAAACTGTGTGTTTTGTTTTTTTTGCACTCTAGTCAAAGACATCGAGGGGTATATCGTCAGACTGAAATATTGCTAGGCTCCAAGTGTCGTTTGCCTTTGAACCAGATTGGTTTTTTAAATGGAAGGGTCAGATTGGCTGTTCCCTTCATAAATGAAAAGTTTAGCACTATTTATTTGATGGTTTGTGTATTGGGTAAATGGAAGGCTGACACCCTAGCTCATCGTAAAGAAATAACGGATCAGTCGGAAAGGGCAAACGTTTTCTTAGACATCGTGGACAACAAACGTGATGCTTAATTGGCTGCTTCATTTGCTGAACACACAAGTTCTTGAATTGATCCTAATTGCTGCCAATCAACATGGGTTTCAATAACATGTCGGGACATAGCTTTTTTTTAATCAAACCGTTTGTCTCTTCAGCTGTGTATCAGGTTTCATCGGTAACGTTATAGTCAAATTGATGTACAGATATTACTGGTAGGTCTATATAAGGCAGGACTCATCAAAGACTCGGAAGAACTAAATACCTTTGAAATTCAATGGTTTTGGATGTTGAATTGTTACGCAACCTTATCTTTTCACACATTTAAACCACAGTTGATGAAGCATGCTAATGTTTTAAATTAATAATAATGTCAAGTGCAGAAAAAACCAAAAATCTGATAAAAGTTTACGTCTAGAAAAACTTCGCAGCCACGTATATTCGATAACTTTGATTCGGTTTGACTTCGTTACTTTGGTCACGACATTCTCCTTTGTCGTTCTAGTTTAAAATGGAGTTGCTATTTAATGATTTCCGGCACTTAAATAGCGTAACCTCTATCGTTACAGCGGTTATAGGCTTCGTGGAGTTGTGCTTCCAGCGTTCTTATTGTTGCCAAAAGCAAACTTTCAAAAGTAAAAGATTTCTCTATAGACAGACCAAAGCTTTCCCATTTTCCGGTTTACTTAAGATTTATAATAATAAACAATACAAAAACAACAAAAAAGTTATTTCTATAAGTATTATACTAGATCGTCTTTATGTTTTTGGATGTGTGCGTGTGTGTGTGTGTGTGTGTGTGTTTGCACACAATATGAAAAGGAAGACGTTAATGTAAAATATATCAAACGAAAGCCGTTCGCCAAGGCCTTGTTAGTGTAAGCAAAACAGCTGCTTCTCGTTCTGACATAAAAAATCTGAAAGCGAATCGTGCAAGTCAATTGAGAACGCGGAACTGGTTAACTGGTTTCTATAGACTTTGTTATTCATTAAATGTTTGCTGTCCAGCAAATCACTGCATAAGCCGGGGCATGAACGCTGCTGACGTCAATATTTGTTTACTCATCCTACACGTATCAAATAAATCAAATAAAAATCATTTTCATGCAACAAAAATAATTTAAAAAGAAAAACAATCAAAAACGAAAAGGCTGTTGACCCTAGCAGTGCGAGGCTACCAACTGGCCGCAGCAGGCAAATATAAGAAGAGAAAAACACCGTATGCAAAACAAAACAAAATTCATTTCATTCGTTGCCTAACATAAGAGAAAAAAATATATTTGAATCGCAATAACACACGTTTGTTGGTCATTAATTGCAGGTCAATGGCGTGGACGTGTCCAAGTCGTCGCATGAAGAAGCCCTTGGCGTATTTCTATCGGCGTCAGAACCAATATTAGTGCAGATGCTTCGACGTGCTCCTGGTAATTCTTCGTCGTCGGAATTATCTCCAATTAAGGTTAGCCCTCATAGTATTTCATGAATTTCATTCTTAAAGCTAGTTATCTAATAACGCGCGGGCGCTAAGTAGAAAACGAATAGTTTTCAGCCAAATCCCAAGAAAGCAAGTTGAGAATCCCAGATGCACAAAATATAAAGCAAAATATTCCACATATGCTACACCATCAGCCGCTTCCGGTTAACAACTGATGGATGGGTATTGTCGAATCACGCTATGAAAGTTTAAAACGAGAGTTCGAGGCGCCGCCACATGCTTAAAACGAAAATAAAATGGAACCACTGGGCACATATGGGGCACTCGGTTAAGCTAGACAAATCACTTTTTTTTTTCATTCTTGTTCAAAATTTATCATAAATAATGAATTGCACTCACGTGCTAAAACAAATTTTTCAAAAGACTGTGTGTGCAAAACTTGTTTCATTAACCTAGTCGAGATTTTGAACGGGTTTGTTTGTGCAACTATACACTAACTTCTCAAAACTTTTAAATCTTGTTGACGACAGCATATAAAATCGTTCGAGTTGTTGAGTGTTTGTTTTTTTTTTTCCTGCCATAACTCATGTCATGATTTTCTAAAAAATTTTAAAAGTGGAAATTATATTTTTCATGTGTAAATGCAGCCGAAATCTACCATAAAAGAAAGCGCCATTTCATCTTCTCCGACATGCAACAGCCAACGGACTTGCTGCCTTCATGAACACGAAGTTTACGGTGGGATCAGAAATAGCGTTCAAGTTCAAACCGACTGGGCAGGAGTGAATCTACCCGTCTGGAGCGCTATTGATTTCTATCACCAAACCGAACAACTCGCCGAAAATGATGACGTAATTGAAGAAGAACAAGAAATGGAATACGAGGTATTTTTTTGTTTTTCCCCAACTATTTCGTCATAAAAGGTAGATGCGTTTTTTCAAAGCCGTTGTCGATACAGCTGAATTATTAAAAACGGCATGCGATAGAAAAATGGAATGAAAATTGACCTGAACGATATGAGGCATTCCTAGTTTTGCCAATTCGCTTTAAAAAAAAAACTTCCAATGTATTACGCGAAAATATTTTCGAATAACTTAAAGAATTAAGTTTGTGTGTGTGTGTGTATGTTTGTTTTATAGTATTAAGGGAGGGTCCGATTTTCATGGGTTGCCCTTTTGAATGTCAGGATATTAAGTCGGTCGGCCCACGAACGCTCATGTACTCTATTTATGGTAGTCGAGCAGATCCAAACCACGAAAGACCCCACGTAGTGCGTTTCTAATAGCTCTCGAGTAGAAAACCCTGAGACGAAGTCTGGAAAAAAAAAATTGTCGCTGAGAAAAGAAGTTTCAATGCTTGTTTTGTTTGTTTGTTTGGTTTTTTTTTTTTATTTTATTTTATAAATGCAATAACGAATTAACAATTAGACTAGTGTAATGATTGAAATTTCCGAATAAGAAATCCAAGGAGCGACATTTTGTAGCATGTTGTTTAAAAAAAGGGTTGAATGGACTGTGATTTGTTTTTTCTCCTTTCGAAAGACCGGAAAACAATATTCAAGAGGGAGGAAATAATCCACCCCCCAAAAAAATATAGAGGTACGGTAATAGAACGAAGCGTGCAGCATGACCACAAATAGTTGGGGCAGGCGCAACGTGGTTCTTAATCGTACGATGGGTACGAAGTTTTCAACATCGTCACGGGTCAGTCACGTTACAACCAGCCGACAGTATTATTATTATTTTTTTCTTGTTCCCCCCTTCGAGTTCAGTTAGCGATCTGCTTTTAAATCCCCCTTGCTCGCCAAACGGCCAAGTTGGGAGCTCGGTTGCTTGCTTTACCACCCGTCGAATCCAAACACAGGAAACCGTGCAGAGCAAATAAAATGGGTAAAAAGTCTAACTAGAGCATTGCCCAATATGCGCCTCACCCTCCGCGTGCACACAGTTTACCGAGTCTCTAAACTCTTCAATGCAGCAGTTCTTGTTTACTGTAGGCCACGTGCCCCAGTAGACCCACATTGAGCCACCCTAAGCTTTCTTTATATATATACGTACATATTTTTTTTTCTGTTTCCGCTATTGTTTATACTTCCTTTTAGGCCTGTTTCGGGGTTTTTTCCTTTTCTAAAACATGTCTACATTCAATAAGCCTGTTTAAAAAGACAAAAAAAAAAAAAGAAAGAAAAAAATGCGTGTATTTTTATATGAAGACGAAAGTTCAGCACACCCTAGCTTACATTATACTTGCACACGTTAACTTATGCATTGACTCACAATAAGCTCGGTCGTCTTGCTTGTTAGACTTTTTTTCGGGATGTCGTGCACAGACAGAAGGCTGCAGCTGCTGACAGCTTGAGTAAACCGGCATGCCCTACACCTATAACACATCGGAAGTTGCTCAATGCCAACTCATAAAAGTCGTTCCCGAATCAAAAATGCTTTTATTTGCTAACTAGTTTTCTGGTTTCGCTAAACATAATTTGAGAAATAAAATACATTTCTACGATATTTTATCTGTAACTTTAACCATTTCCATGTTGCGTTTTAGCAAAGCGTTTTTATTTTAATAAAAAATGCTAATGGTAGTAGTTGATTTAAAAGGAAATGGTAAACGAAAATTGCGATGCTATTCTGTTTGTAGGAAATCAAGCTGAAACGGAGGAATTCTACGGATAAATTGGGTCTAACATTATGCGATGGTCTGCCAGTATCACGAATAAATTACGATGATACTGGTAAACAGGCGCCAGCGGTGGACACGAGCAATTTCACCGAGAAGAAAACAATGAACAAGATCTATGTTGAAACAAACGACAACGCTACGGAATGTGAAGAGGATGAAGCTTGCGTCGATGAAGACAACACGGAAAGCGAAGATAAAGAAGTCTATATCCAAGCAATCGCCGAAGATAGTCTTGCGGCAGCCGACGGAAGACTTCTTCAAGGCGATGTCCTTTTGCAGGTATATACTGTATAAGGACTTAATGTTATCTTTAAATGAAAGTCCAGAATTCAATTTTTCTTATTGACTTATCTGTGATCTAATTTTATTTTTATTTGTTCTTGGAAAACTTTACTCGGGCATCTTTAGATAAATGGTGTAGATGTTCGAAATCGATATCAAGCCGAGAACTTGTTTGCTACCACCGGACCTGAACTGACGTTGCTCGTATCTCGGCCACATAATCAAGTAAATTAGCCTATTGTTTTATATTTATAGTTTCATCAAGTTGAAATTTGTCGGTGAACGAAGATGAGCAAGAGTAAAAACGGGCCGTGAGATTGTTTTGGATTTAAAAGGAAAACTATATCGTTGTTTCCACTTGACAGGCTGATCCCTTGGATGTGCTGTCTGTAGCTTTCCCTTATCCTGAGCTTGATGAAGAATTCCTAGAAGATGGAGAATCAGAAGAAGACGTTCAAGTCGAGGGCGACGAAGAGAGAA
Organism: Daphnia magna; assembly: GCF_020631705.1. Taxonomy (NCBI): domain Eukaryota; kingdom Metazoa; phylum Arthropoda; class Branchiopoda; order Diplostraca; family Daphniidae; genus Daphnia; species Daphnia magna. The sequence goes on along the minus strand of NC_059185.1, from coordinate 7,240,231 downwards.
TATTGGAAGACGAAGAAAATGAGAAAGGCGATGATAAAACGAGGGAAACTGAAAATCAACAACTTCAAGTAGGAAAAAACTGAAAAAAAAATAATAATCACGATTGAATGTACGCGAGGTTGCCATAACCTGATGAAATTATTTGTGTGCCATATATTTTTTTTTAGGCTTTGTACCTGCAGGAAAGGCATAGCCATGAAGTTGAATGGCGTCAGGACAGTGGCTTTGGCACTAGCTCTCTGCCGCGTAGTTCTAGCGATCAGGATCCGAATGAGGGATCTTTTGAAAGAACCGCTAGGTAATGATTGAATATGAATTTATTGTTATTGATTTTTTCCCCCTTAAAGAAAAATCGATTAATTAAAAAAATGTTGCCTTTGTTGGGGAATAGATCACGGATGAGTGATGGATCGACACCGAGTCAGACAACCGAAGAAATACAAACAGGCCCGTACACGTCGACAGTACCATGTACCAATCAGATAAACAGCGATATGACAGCTGATAAAAGACTGAACATGGTCAATAGAAAAATGGAATCGTTGGAACTAGAATGCCTGACTGCCGCCACTCGTTATTCCAGACGAACGACCCAACACCAGACAAGAAAACAGGAAAATGAAAAAGATGATTCAGATCACATTTATGAAACAATCTCGGAATGTTTGGATCAGGAACCGGTTTATTCGACTCCCTACGAACTACCCCCGGAGACAGTCAACGGCAAGCCAGTCACGAGCCATTCTTTCAGCTCTCGTGCTTGTCGTGGCGTAGCCGAAAAGTCAGGAATGAAAGATAATATTCCGCTTTCGGGACCTACCCTAGTCAAGAGCAACGTCCAATCTTTGTACAGAAATCATTGCAAACGTGGGATGCCACGGTCCGATCGAGTTGAGAAGACAAACGATGTCGAGCAGTGGATCCGCCAAGCAGCCGCCGTATCTCCGTTGCAACAACTCTATGCCCAACAGAACGGTTCAGGTGAATCGAAAAAGATGGCCGACTGGAGGGGCACAACTTCTACTAAATTGAGTTCCAGCAGTGGCGATTCGAGCGGACGGAAAGAAAAGAAACTTAGCAACGTCACCCAGAAAAGAATTGCTAACGAAGACGAGATGAGAAAATCGACCGTTCGCAATCGTCACAAATCGAATCATGCAAGCGTGGGCGAGGATCGGGATACTTCCAGTGCCTATAACACTGGAACTGGGGAATCGTGGCAAAGTGCTCACTTGTCGCCGCCTTTCCAGCAGTTGCCACCTGGACGAAGTTCTGCGCAATACGAGCAGTGTCTTTGTTGCCAAAAGAAACCTAACGCAGAATGGATGCAATCGTCGCTCTCTCTTTCTATCATCGTGTCCGGTGACCAGCTTGATCCTGTCTCTGGCTCTCTGATTCCCACCAATCAAATAGCTGACTGTGGCCACCAAGCACAAATTTCGACCCGTCTGTTAGGGCATGCACAACTTTATCCTGTGAAAGCTGTCAGCGGTGCCCCCTTGACCGCACGAGGGAGCCACAGAGAACTAAAAGGCAAACTGCTCAACTTGGTGACGTTGGGAAAAGTAGGATTGTTAATCGAACCAAAGAGAATGGCAATAATCGCCTAGCTCGAAATGATGCGACAGAGAAGAATTGCAATTACGTCACTATGTTACCGGCAGCTCGGACAATGTACACAAACGCCGAAAACCTGCAGCAAACGATCCGATTGCAACAGCAGCTTTTTCAACAGCAATTACTTCAGAAACAGCAACAACAGTCGGCAGGCAAACGCAATCTTCAACTTATGTCCACCATTGATGAAGATGCCATTCAGACTGGCTCTTTTGGCAAACTGATGTTCTCTCGAAACGGCCAGGAGCGTTTCAATAGAAAAGCAAACGACGCTTTAGTTTCGGAGCAGTTGCCAGATCACGAGCGCAAACTTCTGGAGACCAATACCGAATGGAGGATGAAGAAACGGGCGGACGGTAGTCGATACATAACACGTCGGCCAACCCGAGAAAGGTTATTGCGTGACCGAGCCCATCAAATTTCTGAAGAACGAGCTGGCACAACAACCGATGATGACACACTTTCTGAGCTAAAGCTGGGACGCTATTGGAGCAAAGAAGAACGTAGGCAACACGTAGAAAAGACTAGGGAGCGGCGTCAGAGACAAGAGGAGCTTATCCGCTCCAAAATACATTCGACTTGCACACTCGTTGACCACTCCAGTGAAAGCCAACGATGCCCTAACGAACAGATGTTGCAACTCGGCCAAGCGCGTTCGGGCTATAAATCCAACATAATGAATAAAATGAACAGATCAAAACTAATACCAGAAACTGCAAAGAATATACCACCTGGCCTACTTACTGTTACAATGGTCTAATAATCAAACGAAAAGTCTAAATTTGGTCTGCAAGTCTAAGCCAAGCATCGACTTTATGTCGTTCATCTTTGCTGTATATTTTGTACAGCGCCCTAATTCAACAAAATGAGGAATACAAACATGTTCCGCCAAGGCTAGGAAAGTCAATCCGCTAATTTGTAATTGTGAATTTGTATTTGTTTACTTACCCTTACCTTCGCGCCAATCCCATGTGAAATATACAGAATTTTTTTTCAGTAAATATCCGGCCTCATGTCAGATTGCTCTTCTTAGGTTTGATTATGGGAAATGCGGGAACAAGTATTCACTTTTTGATATATATATATATATATATATAATAGAAAAGACTACAGGGTTTGCTATAGCAAAGGATTCAAACAAACGAGTTTAATGGTTGTTCATGGGAATTATAAGAGCCATGTTTGTGAATAACACACCTTTGAAAGTTAAAAAAACACCGAATGTTCGAAACAAGAACTGAATTATGAATTTTGGATAATCTAGAGAAGCGCCAAAGTTCCGGATCGTTGTCAACAAACTTGGGATTTGAAACAACTGTATTTACCAGAAATATACGAGAAATTGGGAGAAGAAAATTTGTTGCTGTAGTAATAATCGAAGAGACGAACACAAAAGGAATAAATCGTCTGAAAAAGGTCGTCCGATGGTTGGTAGTTTCACATAGAAGAAAAAAAGGCCAATGCAAATGTTTTCATATCCTCTCCCGAATCCAACCTTTCACAAAATGGTACACTTGGGCTTCTTCTTCTTCTTAACCTAAAGTAACATTTTCCCAATTCAAAGTTTAAAAACTCTGACTTGGTTGACTTAGAGTGCCATAGTGGCACCCAAGAAAATAATATTCAACAAACCTGAAGGGCAGCTCGCGTAGCGGTTTCGAAGACTTCACGGACACCTTCCTTACTCTTGGCCGAGCATTCAAGGTAGGCAAATGCGCTAATTTTTTCTGCCATTGCCCGACCCTCTTCTGGTTTGACTGGCTCTTGCTTCATTTTGGCTAATTCTAAATTCAAAAGCAAAAACATAGTTAGACACAGGGACTAAAACACTTGATTAAGTAAACTTGCCTTTAATGGTGGCGGGATCATTCCGAAGATCTTTTTTGTTCCCGACAAGAATTATAGGGACGTTAGGACAAAAGTGTTTTACTTCGGGTGTCCATTTCTCAGGAATGTTCTCCAACGAATCGGGAGAATCGACAGAGAAACACATCAAGATTACATCCGTATCGGGGTAAGACAGAGGACGTAATCTGTCATAATCTTCTTGGCCAGCTGTGTCCCATAGTGCTAACTCCACCTAAATCAAATGAAAACAAGATTTGTTAGTTTTTTTACTTTCTTCCAGAAAATTATAAAATGCATCAAATGTTCTACAGCTCATGTTGGTTGTACCATCCACCTAATCGAATTTTTGACATTGCCAGTACGTAACTCACATATAAAGGACCAATACCATTATTTGTGAAAATCCTGATGTGGTTAAAGAATGTTATAAATACTGATTTGACTAATTGTTGTAAACATTATTCAAATACTGAGAATGGAATCAATACTAATATTACACACCAAAAATTTAATTTTTACCTGTTTGCCATCCACTTCAATATCTGCCACATAGTTTTCAAACACAGTGGGGACATACACTTCAGGGAACTGATCCTTGCTGAAGACGATCAACAGGCAGGTTTTACCACAAGCACCATCACCGACGATGACAAGTTTCTTTCGGATGGCAGCCATTCCTGCCCTGAATTCTACGTGAACAAACAAAGTTTCCTGTCAGTTGTTTTTTGCGCCATTATGATAACTTTTTCAAATTTAGTTCGCAAGCAATAAAATGTCTGCATATTTTAGTAAAATTCTACTGAACGGCTGATGAATAATATATTTGTTGGACATGTTATCATTCTCGTATAGTGGAAACATGCCGAAATGCCATCACAGCATAGGAGGTGAGAAACCGAATTCCGTTTTAACTTGCGTTATACAATGATGGCCAGACTAGTCTATCAACGAAAAGAAAAAATACTTACGATCAAGAGGCACACAAAATTCTTGAGGAACTTTATAAATAACTGAATTTCAACTATAAATTAGCGACACCGAGTTCTGATCAAACTCGCGTCGAGGGCACACCCAGCAGAAAATGGATGTTCCAACAAGCGGGCCTAAGGGAGGGGGCGCTAGCAAAATGAAACAGCAATGACGTCATGGACGCCATCTGCAAAACAAACGACAAACGCCACGCGTAGGGCACACGCCATCTGGTAAAAAATACGCATAACGATTGTTTCTACATCACCAATTTACCATACATCATAACGTTACACATGGCACGGATATGCATCATATGAGAATCTTCACTCTATTCTGAACTTTGAAAACCGTTTGTAAATAAATGTGAAAAATACTACTGCCCTAGTTCTAACAGTAATCCCTCCTATTGGTTGCCTGACTGAACGGCGTAGTATTTAGCCAAGCTATCCTTTCTTTCTATTGAATGCGAATGCCGGAATTCTAAGAATCATTGTCACGTCATTTTGACAATAATTTCAGCAATATTTTTTCGGTAACAAATGACGGGGCGACTGAAAAAAACTTCCTTAAAACAGTCTTATATTTCACAAACGTCTTACCTGACGAGCGATTTCCCCATTGCGTGAAAGTCACCTTAGGCACAGGAAGATTCTGGGTAAATTCTTTCACTCGCTTCATTGTCCGAGGCTACCGCTTATGGTAGTTTTGCTCCGCCACTTCGGCTGGCCAAACCCAAAAACGGTAGACTGCAAGACGTGACCGAACTCTATGGAACTTTGGTTATGTATGCGTCACTTGTCATTTTCAAACCCTGTTACATTGCAAAGAAACTTGTATGGCTTTCGTGCCCAGCTTTGAATAAGCCGAGCGATGTGGAAGTAATTATAAATTTTGTAGGACTTCGTCTCATTATTACTTGTTTAAGCATAACGACCTGACGGTGCTCGTATCATGGATTTGAGGCATGGATCTGTCATATTTGGTAATTGAAAGTTCAATTGCTGCAGAGCAGAGATGAAAAAAGGGACAAAAAGTTTCAACAAGTCCAACACAGTTGTATTTTCATTTTGCAAGACCAATGGCCCACAACACAAAATTAGGCTTATGGAATCACTACATCTTTCTTTCTTTTAGGCAATAGGCATTCACACAGGATATAGAGGGTACGAAAAGGAGCAAAAGATGAGGAACAATTCAGTAGTGAAAACCGAAACACCTATATATTAATCATGTAGATTACTTTGCTAGTTAACCAAAGCAAACCAATCTGCTGATAATAAAAGAACTTAAATGGGGTGCAGAAAATCAATGGACGACGATTTAATATTACTATGATAATAATAAAAGGGCGCATCGCTTCAGCAATGCGCGCACAAAGGCAGCGTACCGGTGACGCGATATAACTTGATCAGGATAATTTAACGCTAAACTCAAGCCTTGATCAAATCATCCAACACTCGACACAGTAAAACCATGAGGGGAGAGCTGAGAAGGAAGAAGGTTAGAAAAAACAAACAGAAAATAGGATATGTAAATAAATGGAAAAGAAATGTATCGTAGTAACTTATTAGAACCACCGTAACAACATTGAACCAATCGGCCAGCAGTTGGCAGTAGGTCGGATTCTACTTTCCAACAACAAGGATAAGGAAATAAGAAGAATAGAAAGATTTAATAAGTAAAGAATTACTGATTGAACTTATTGTTATTGGGCTTTGTTGATTTCTTTTCCAATTTTGTACGAAATGATCTTTTCCCAGTCTACTTTACTTCGCGTGATTGGTAGTTGACGGCGTAGAGCTTTGAAGGTAGTATCAGACATTGTTTGGTAATTTTCATTGATCGCTAATTGATACTCAGATTCGGACTCTTCAATCAATCGAACCATTTCTTTTGCGGTCTCCACTTCATTCTTTATAAGCACATAGGAAGTAAAATTTTAGTTTTATATATACATAAATATAGATAAATATTTTTTTTTATTGAGATTTTGCCTTACCGAACACGTGAGTGAATGTTTAACATTCTTAGAACAGACAAGCTGGACATTACCATCTTCATAATAATGAACCTAATGTAAAAAAGCAAGGAGTGGAGAATTAATGGAGAAAACAAAACGATGGAAGGTGTTACCTGAACTCTTAGAGTTCCTTGCAACTCCCCAGTTCCACCAGTCAAAGTTGCACACCACTGTGACCTCCAACGACCATTCCTACAAAAATTTTACAAAATAAATTATAGTTTATATGTTAAGTTAATTTTCACATAGAACTGCACCAATAATTCTTTGGTTGAAACTGATGATCCTCAATGCACGCTACAAGAGATACACTATCATTTCTACTTTGTCCAAACACAGCACAAACACCATGCTTGTAATGGTTTGCTGTGTACTCAGTAAACTGGGATTCTAATGCATCTCTCCATGATTCTACCGCAGTATCAGATTCCCATGCCTAGAAACAAAGTCATTGATTTACATGACAAATATGTAACTAGAGCTGATATACCTGCAGATCAGAAGCTTCCTTCCTCAAATGATCATACTTGAAAGACTGTTTTGAACCGAGGATCAAAAAACCTCCCCCCGCCAATGTCATTGTGCTCGGTTACCAATGAAGGAATACTGGAGTTTGGAAGTTTAACAGGAGTGAGTTGATCTTTATTGTACAAGGCAAAGGCACCTGCAACACCCTCTTTCAAGAGTGTGTCATTATTCAATAAAACACGAACATCTGAAAAATAATGTTGGATAAAGTCTGAATCAACAGATAGTCTCAACACCTCAAACCTGTAAACACTTCATTGAATTCCCCAGGAGGAGCATGCCGTATGAAATCCGAAGCAATACGAACCTAATGAAATTAAGAAAATAAACATTTATCAATAACAACTTGCACTAAGGCCAATTAAAAAGAGATCAAATAAATGGCGAAACCAGATTGCGAAACACCGGTAAGACCCCTCCCACTTGTCAAAACGAGCGTTTCTTTACATTAGAAGGTAGTGAAAATAACACATGGTAATTCGGGAATAAACAAATGAAAAAGTTGTCACCTACTTGATATTCTCTTTCTTAGGGACATAACTATATCACGATTAAACCAAATGAAAACAGCAGCTTACCTTTTCTTGATCAGATATTTGATCGTCAGGCGCCATTTTAGTTTGACAAGGGGAATATCACGATATGTATACAGTGAGGTGCTGACTCGTACCTAGAGGACAAGCTCTCTCTGACAATTCTTTTGTTATCTACGCAAACTTAGGAACAACTTGAAGTTATAGAGCTTTTGAAATAAACTATCAATGGACTAACTCTCCCGTTTCATAAATATTGGGTTTTACAAGGTATTTGCTTTTAATACAGACAGGCGACAGGGGCGAGTCAAGTTCGTTAGCGAACGCCATCTCGTCAGAGATATGGCAATTTTTGATTCCCAACGTTCAATTTGAATAGTCCAACTTTGTTCGTTTTTCACTCTCTAGATAGCTCACGACGGTTTTCTGAGCTACTCGGTTGTCGGTAAGAAGTAAACGTTCGGCCGTAAAACTCCGTTAATTCTTTTAAAACACAACATCGAGCTGAGCGCATTCTAACCTTCGCCAGTGGACCGCCAGCCACGAAAAAGCAACTATGATTTCCAACAAATTCAAATTTTTTCTTTTTTCCTTTTCATTCATTAAAAAGATAACAATAATCCTGTGTCACGTCTTCTAGGAAATGGCGTGTATTGTTTTCCTTTAGCGGAAGATTTAGAATTCAACATCGTAAAAGTATGCATAATAAAAAAGGGGGTATAGGAACTTTTGGCATATATTTCAGTGAAATCAACGGTAATATGTATAATATAACTATTCGGCGAATCAATTTAACTTTAAGGTATATTTAAGCAATCAAAGGAAATACCAGTGAGGGAAGAAACTCGAGAAGCGTAATGGCAGTGTGATGGGAATTTTTCACGGTATATTTCTTAAAACGACAAAACTTCATCCGCACAGCCTGAGATGCAACATGAGCAAATCATACCTGGATCGTTTAAAACCTGTCCCTTAATAGCGTGACGGCATGTTTAGAACGTTGTCTCAAACGAAAACCATTTTAGTTTAATTGTGTACGGATAATGACGTTGATATTCCAAGTTCCATTAGATGTAAGAAAACTATTGGATAGCAAACGACATAATTGATTTTGATGACAGCACCATTCGTCGGTTGTTCTTGAGATAGTCCCTTCCATTTTCTTATTTGTTCAGGTCCACCCTACATCTAGGTTCTCATTCTTTTCCTCCGTCTTGTCGTTTCGTTCCAAGTTGGCACTATGAGATTGGATTCTTTCTGTTGTATATGCTTCAGCTCATCATTATCTGGCGTGTTGTAAAAATAAAGTTGTCCAATCTGCGAGGATACTTATAGATCTTGGTTTTCCTTTTCTTTCACAGAACCGTGTATCATATTTCAAATTGCCAAATAAAGTACGACGCAAACGCGTTTAATAAATAAAATCGCGAGAAGAATATTATGCGTAAAACGAAATCAAAAAGTGGTACATTTGAGCTGTACAAAATTATCTACAAACAGAGTTCATACATAATAAACGAAATATTTAAACGCAGCTCACTTAGATCTTCATATATAGACAATGGAAAAATCATTGGACATTGGGATAATAACTCTTCATGAGTATTTGGCAGGAAATCGCATTCAAAAACTGAATCTACGTTCTAGTTCTGACACAAAAATAAGCATCTTCGTTTCGTGAGATAATCAGGTTCTAGTATAGGAGAACATTATCGCTATAAACAAGGGAACCCATAAAGCTTGGCAAAGGGAGTCTGAAGTGGCTCGGTTCGGTCGCAGCCCATACCAAACGCGTAAGGAATCGTCCGTCTGAGTGGAAGATGGTTCTGACGGCTGCAAACTTCTATCATGAAAAACAGTGCAAGGAAAAACGAAATTACTCAAGGAATACGTGACACTTGCTCAGTTAGTAAATATAAGGATGGCCTTTTGCTTTAAGCAAACACGTTCTGTCGCCATTGTAAGACGACGTTTTGAGACACTGTCGCTGTCATTACATACAAATGATGATAATGATAAAAATTCAGCGTTAAAAAAAACAAAAAAAAAAAAACACAATACCTAATGTAAGAATGTCCTCCGTTTTCCAAGCGGATCCACAAGTCATTGAAATTTCTATATTTTATCGCTATATCTTGATTAGTTGCTTCTCTAGCAGCAGCTGCTAACAAATTAGGGCTAGTCCTTAGTAGTGTAGGGGGTCGAAATGTCGTTTTTTTTGCTAAATCTTCTGGTGGCATACGGGGAGTGTTTGTCGCAGTTCGGGTAATTATTCGAGTCTCTAACACGTTGCGTGAAAGCTCTTCGTCTTGGCTGTCCACTGTATTCGATTTGACGTGTGTCGAAAAATCGCGAAGACTGCTCGGTTCTGGTACCAGTGAGGGGCGTGGCTTACTTTGCTTCTTCCGATGCCTTCAATGACCAAGAAAAAACAATTATTTAAAAAAGGAAAGCAAGACCACAATCTAAACATTACCACCTCAGCGGATATATACAAACGATTTTTCAAACATACAAACGGACTAATAAAATAAACATTTTTAAAACGAGAGCTTTGCTGCCGTACAACGGACAAAAATAAACATGCCCACACACAACTCGACAAAAACGAACACTTCCTGTGGAGCAAACATTCAACAGACTAAAAGTAACCTTCCACGGTGGTCATCGTTTCCGGACGGTAAGCTTTGTTTTCGCAATAGAAGTATGTTTGGTTTTCAAACATTTATAGACCGTATCCAGACGAAATTACTACGATCAATAGCATTGCAATATCGGCGGTGTGAGACAAACAAAGGTCTATAATTTTGAATACAACAGACTAAGCTCTTAGTTTCGTTCAAGTGCTGAAAGAACCAACTCGAAAAGTTTGAATTAAATAGCAAAATATCGAAGAAAGTTACCTTAAAATTTTATGATCGGACGTGAGTTGCTCGACGGTATAACCGCCTCTCTCAACAACGTCTAGGACAGTGTAGTTGCCTAAAAAATGCCCTATTTACAGGTTAAGGGATTTAAAACATCGAGTTCAAATAAGTACAGGTGTCACTTCAAACTGATTTACCTGCGCCGAAGGCAAAAAAAACTCTTGTCGGGATGGGCAGCAAGCAGTTCCAATACTCGTTGACCCATTCTACGATTACGTTTGAATATAAGCTCTTGGCGGAAATATTCATCAATTTTCTTCGCCATTACTTGTTCGTAAGGTGCCAGGGTTACATTGGTCATCGACGGAACCTATTCATTTTGTTTTCTTGAATGCAACCATTCTCATGGATTACGTTAAGTATTAATTACCTGAGCCGTATCATGACTAAATATAACCGCGTTAAGATCACCGCAGTTGTAATGTTTGATTAAATCATCTGTGGTATAGGGCACCGAGTGATCACCCGCCCTTAGAGATTCTTGGTGATGAAGCGTCTGATTCAGCGCAAATACAACCTGAAACATGATAATCATATTTTTTGGAAAAATGCACTTTCACATTGGCAACAAGCAACAAAAAAAAAAAATCACAAGAAAAAAATATATATGCTGTAAATAAAAACCTGGGAAAAGTTTAGGCCGTTTAAAGGAACACATTGCTCTTCCACTCGTTCGACAGCTCCCATCCGCTTGTTTCGTCGCTCGGCTTCCTGGGCCAAATACAAGTCCAAAACGGGGATACCCCGTGATTTGATATCGCTCTCCGTCAACGAATTCACCATTAGCATGACCCAGATGGGTCGCTTTCGTTCCCAGTTGCCCGTAATGGCGCTGAAAAGGTAGTCGGCATAGAGTCCCTCGTCCCCGCTGATCCGGACTCATCCACGACGGCATCACAGCTTTTACGTAGTCTAAATGGCGTTTGAGCCGGGCAAACAAATCGGCTGGCAAGACGTCGCCTAGACTTTGGCCCACCTTTAAATGAAACAGGAATCGTTAAATCGAATATGATGATTCCAAGATATCGATTTATGAAAGTCTACCGGTAAGAGTTGGCAGCTGGTAAGTGCGCTGATGGTGTTTGGATCGGTCAAATCAAGTTCAAAGAAAACTGCATCTGAAGCGTCAAATGCTCTTTTGACATTCTCAGGCACGTAGTCCCAGACACGAGAATACGGTACGTGAATTGTACCGAAGAAATACGACGGCGGTTCGGCCGCTATTCGCCACAGAAAGGAAGTGCTACGTCCGTTCTGGTTAAACAAACACAAAGGAAAGTGAGTACTATTACAACAAAATTAGCTTAGCTATACGTTAAGAGCAAGTCATAAATCACCTGCGTAACTGAATTTAACAACAAATCTTACATAAAAAAGAAAAAAATGCCGCCTTTCCTGGCACAAAACATATCATAAATCATCATATCATTATTTGTTTTCTTTCCTTTTTTTTTCTTCTGTCTTTCTCAGCATGTAAATTTTCCCATTTGTTTGGTATGTCCAGAAAGTTGCATAGATTTAATGGCATCAAAATAACACAAGAGACGTTGTAAGTCTAGGATTCGTCGCGGCGTATAGCATTCGACTTTTCAGCCGCGTACAGCTACGAGTCTCTGTTTTCATTTCTCAATGTCCCAAGTTTTTCATTGTTGAGGTGATTATATTCCACCGTCACAACAAACACATTGTTTCCCTTCCCTTAAAAAGGAGGGAGCGGGGGTTTGGTTTTCCACTTTCTTTTGTAAGCAAGCCAAAAGAAACAGTGCGTTCTACCATTTCTCACCAAAGATATTTCCGTTCATCTTACCTGAGGGGTATCAAAATTCCAATCTAAGACGAGTTGAGAGACGCATAAAAATACTTTAGACAGTTGGCCGTCTCCGATTCCGAATATTAATTGAAAATGAGATAGCGGGTCGTCGTCATTCGTTATAAGTAATGCAAAAATATGCGAGCTGAGAGGTAGAAAAATGAATGGCCGATTTCAGACTACATGAATAATTGCAAGATTTCTCCTTGGCAAGCCTCTGTTATAACAATGGTGCTAGTCGACACAATCATCACTACGTTCGAGGAAAAAAAAACTGAAAGTAAAGAAAGCTCATGTACACACCTGGCGCAGCGAGGTTCTCTAATTGCCAAGCACGCTCAAACAATTGTATCTCTATTGCTAATAAAATTATGGGTATGATAACTATTAATTTTTTTCTTTTTTTTTTGTTGCCTCCTACTCAAGCGATCATGGGGCATGGCTTTTGGTGAACGGCAGACAAACAGCTGTGACCCGTTTCACATTAACATTGGTTTAAAGGTGAAAGCGCACAGGCAACACCATATACGGATCCAACGACAAGACTCGTACGATCACACAGCAAGGGGAGAGGAGAGGGGAGTCAACCATTTCCGGAAAGAGGGAACTGTGAAAAAAGATCTATCCGTGGGTTTCTCAAAGCCCTTTATGGAGTTTTTTTTTTTTCCTTCCCTCAATGAAGAGCATACGAGACACACTGTCACAATGTTTGAATCGAACCGAAAACCATTGATTTGCATTGAATTCAAATGCAAATGAGCAGAAATAGTAACTGGTGTAAAGCACAGTCCTACCGACAGTCGTCCATTCCACCCGTTAACGTACGATAGCGAATGCGAGCCTTTTAAGGACGTCCACATTCAGGGAAGATACGATACAGTTTCCATACATGCAGCGAAAATTTCATCTATTAATTTCGAACAAGGCATGCGATGCCTTAAGTGTCGACTTCGAAGTGGAATGCAACTCACGGCTATTTTTTATTTATTGATTAAACATACCCCTAAAGCCAATCTTATTTTCAACAGAGCCAGGAAATTAGTCCTGCCATAAACGCGTTTCTTTTTCAACGAAGAACCGGTCCCGTTTCTTAAGAATGTCTCGGTTTTGTTCTGGCTCTGTCTATTTATCTCCATGCATATGCATATAGGCATAGAATGCAAGGATGGAAACAAAAGTTGGGTGGTTAGAATGAATTCAACTACCGCGTAGGACGTTAGAGGACCGTATAGTATTTTGTTCGAAATTTGAGCCGAACCATCATTTGCGTAACCTTGTGTTTCAGTGAACTGGGCACGCGCAATACATTCAACATGGCCGCCAATAGTTTGGTGTGAATTGTAGGCGGGAAAAAAGTCTGTTAATTCCAAGTGTCACCCACAACACACGTATATAGTCTTTGCGTCGGATAGGTTTTCTTTCTTTTCTTTCTCTTTGTTTTTTTCCAATCTAGTGTTTCATGTCTGTTCACTTAGAGCTTCATTGGACAACGGATTAGACGGTAAAACAAAGAACCCGTCGCGCCCCTCAACAACAAACTTGTTAGACATGGAATAGACTTACGTCGGGTTTGCTGCAAGAATCCGGGCGCTTGTGCCGCCTGCCCTCTGTTGTATCAATCCACTAAATCACACAGACACAAAAACATAAAGAAACAACAAAAAAAAAAGACGACGTATTTAAAAATCAACGGATAGACAATTGGCAATCAATGTGCCAATAAGGTGATTGGCGTGACTTTTATACCACTAATGCGAATAAAAGAAGAAGGCATTGCAGGAGAATAGTTTGAGAGACGATTGCTCGGCGAGATATAGGCCTGGGCCGAAGCGGTTGGCGAGCTGCGTCAACTCTACGAGATGCATGATAGGCCATAATAAAAGGTTCACAATCGGCGCGAGGACACCTTGTTGAAGTGAGAGAGTGAGAAACGCGGGATGCTCATGGCACGGCCTGCGGGCGTCTTTTTGATATTCACAACACGCGCCCAACATGGCGAGATTCACCAAACAACACGAGACCGCCTACAGCAGCTGCACAGACGAGCAGGAACAAGCATCATACACGAGAGACAGTCAAGACAACACTAGTCGGCCACGGCAACTTCTAAAACATCTAACGGGCAGATCGAGGCGCGCGCCTACGGCTCACATAGCCACAGTCTTACGCATCTGGCGGCAAATCCACTTACTACATGAAATTCGTGGCATTCTTTTGGTTGCGACCTGATTAAGACAGTGTACAAAATTCCTTCTTTTTCCCCTCTTTTTTATTTTCTCATATTATTTTGATGACCAAATCCGTAGGCCATCCGTGAATCAGGAACATAATATTCGATTGGCAAATTTGATAAAACTTGTGTCTTCTTTCTGGGAACCTTCAAAGATGGTATGGCTCTCAAGAGAAGTGGAAAGAAAACAAAAGAAGGAATTATGAACTTTCTCTATACATTCTCTAGGGAAGAACCTGGGACGTGGAAAGAGCTTTACAGTACCCAGTAAATCTATTGACTGGGCGTTAAAAGTCGACCTTTTTTCGGAGGCCTAGCTCCCTCAACGTTTCTCCTCTCCCCTTTGCATCTGTCTCCCCCTTCACTAAATCAGACCCACGGACAGCTTCAGAAACTAGGGAGGCCCCCTTTGCGTTCGTCTCCCCCTGTTTCATTTCGTTTCATTTACATTCTTCAACCGAAAATCCCCGTTACTGTACTCAAGCCATTATTTTTTTTTCTTTTCTTTTTCTTTTTTTTTTCTCTCCAAAAGAGCTTAGCTTTATTCACCCTTCCATACATGCGCGGCGACCTAGTCAAAGTCGATTCTATGAAAATTCCTGAAACTTTCCACCAGACAATTTTCTAGCTCTATAAATGGTTTTCAAAAGAAGACTGTTGAGCTAACGCCCTATTCACGAATTAATGGTGCGTTTTTTTTTTTCTATATCAAGTCAAACTACGGTGCTCTTTACCAACGACTTGATTGCTTAAATGTCAATCCTATCTACTGCAATTCAAAAATGGCGGAATAAACGACGTGCATTTTTCTTTTTATAGAAACACTTACTGGCTAATGGGAATGACGACTCGCCTTTTAGCCGAGTACTATGTCGTTAAAGGTAACTGTAGTGGTTTCCTTTATTTGATCAACCGATTCAGTCATCCCAAAGTTGTTCACTGAATTCTTTTCACCTTGACTCTGTCTGGCAACGTTGTATGCAACTAAACGTAGTCTTCAAGGTGAATGTTAGGGACAGAAATTTGTGGGAATACCTAACTAGGACTAGGCCCTAAGCAGTATCGAAGCCAACCACGTTATACTCCTGAAATTAATCAACTGTTAAAGCTTAGCTTCCTATCTTTGGTCTGAGGCGAACAATGTTGCTGAAGATGCCCGCAGAATTTGTTAAATTTTCAATTTCTCCATATCGGTAGCTAGCGATGTTGGAAAACCACCTTTCATATTACGTCGTATTTCGAAATGAAAAACTATACACCGAAACAAGAACCTATAGTTCAAGGTGTATGGAGGAAAATGAAAGAGAGAGCAGGAGAGAGCGAGAAGGGAGCAGATGAAAATGATGAAGACGTGCAGGTGAACTGGTGAAGGCCAAAGTCAGTGGCTGGCTCGGGGCATCGTCTGCTGACTGACAAGACACAAAACGTATTAATAGAGAAGAGAAAATGCAATACTAATTGCATCTCTTGGGGATGTATCAAAAATTATCTATTCAGTTTCCTGGCAGCTACAGACGTTTAAGACTCTAAGTGCAATACATTTGTGGTTTCGTTTTTGTCTAATAGATTTGTACATTGGTACTAACCCGCTTTTTCTCTCTCGGCAATTATCAAACATACAATCTATCAAAGCAAGTAAAATAGCTTTTAAAGAACTGGCTTGACGAGCAATGGAAGTAATACATTGCTTAATTTAAAGCTGAAAACTTGTTGAGTATGTATGGGAATGGGTGCTGGAGGTACGCGAGCACCGTTACCGAACTAAATGTTGCACCGGACGTATCATTTTCTGTATTAGGACCGCACATAGTGGGCTATGCAACAACTAGGTACCATAACGTTTTGGCTTCATTCGCGTGTCGTCTTTACTGAATAGCAAATGCGTCGCTATTAATCAAACTGTTGGGTAGAATGGAAACGCAACAATGTATGATGTCAGGCTTCAAATTTGAAGTACGACCGTACAACATTTCACTATGCTCTCGTCGAGATTCAGAACCACGTGGTATTAGCGAATTTCCCAATTTGAAACATTCAAAATGAACTCTGTCCCCTGATTTTTTGCAAGTATAATCGCGTTTTGCGACACCAACCACATCGTACTGTAGCTCTAGCCATGCTTAGAAAGGGCGGTTCAGTTTTGTAAAAGCTTCATCATATTCATTACTTATGCATAAGACACTTTAAACTAGACCTAGAAACGAACGCGCAGAGATCGTAGACAGTCAATGATGTGCTACCGGTACTTAACACCATAAGATTTACTTCTTATTTTTCACTTAACGATGTATTTCTCCGACATTTATTGTTCGGATTTGAGTTAGCAAAATACAAATTTGACAGAAAAAACGCGAACAACAAGGTATGAGTTATGTGTGCTTCACTGTTTCTGTCACGACCAAAAGTGGCGCGAAAATGAAAACTTTGCGATATTTGGAAAAAATCATCTGGCAATAAGGATTTACTTTCCACGGGGTTTGTTAGTACCGCCTCCACCTCCTCGTCCCGAAGGCGCACCTCGACCTCTAGAGGCTCCAAAAGATCCTGATAATGAACAAAAAAGTAACATGTATAATACAGTTCTTCCAATGAAATCTCATTATTTTATTGCTTAGACTTTAATACGGTAGTAAGTGATTCATTTTTTGGCCCTTTGGGCTAGCATTTCCCATGCTCCTGCTAACAGCAAACGACGGGGAAAAAAACAGTGGTGCATTATACGACGATTTGAGGCTGATTATTTAGGATCGGATTCGAAATTTCTCGTACGTAAAGCACTGTTGTCGTGACGTACAAGAAATAGAAATGAATGTTCAATAATTACACTAATTTTGTTTCATGTTCTTGACATGATTGTCTCCAACTTATGTTTACTTCATATGTGTAAAATAAAGTTTTAATTCCTAGGAAATGTTAAGTATGGTTCCCGTATTTTGTAATTTTCAATTATAATTACTTGGCTGGTGATGACCAACAATACTATCAACAACTAACAAGTATACTAAATGAATACAATACCTCTATTACCACCTCTGCCTCTTTGGGCTCCACCTCTTCCTTTGCCATCACTTCGACCACGGCCTTTTGCCACTACTTCTTCTTTTACCATATCAATAACTTCATCAGGAATTCGAAGATACTTGATTGTGCTACCTCTAATGTAACATTCTGGCATTCTCCAGAACCTGTCACCATCCTAAAAATTATACACCATGATATTAGGTACAGCTATTTTAAAACGTGTCTAGAAGTCACTTATGAACAGTGCTTCAAATGTATCTATAGTTGGGGAGAGAGATAAACAAACTGGCGTTGCACGGATATGCATTTACCTTGGAGGTGCAAATTACTTCTCGTAGATTAATGTTCATCCAGTTATCACAGCTCACCAAATGGCCATTGTAGGTCTCCCCGTTTTTCAACTCCACTAACTATGAAAGATCTAAGAATTTAGGAAATGACTGAAGCATTAATTTTAAAAATTGTTACCATGGGGTGATTCTGCGCCGTACGCAATAATGACAAGGGTAACTGAAAAACAAAAATCCAAATATTGAACGAAACGCTTTTGATAGTTCGTAAAAGACAATATTTCCATACCATAATTAACTTTTTGTTTTGCCGAGTGGTAAAGTAAAACCAGTAAAACTGTTACTCTACGGTCTGTACGTTCAACGTGAAGAACTTTTTACAAACGGAACGAAATAATACCGTCTGCTAGCCTTTGTAAAAATCAGAGTTTAGAGCCTTAGGCCCTTGGCGTTCGTATTGATGGTATTTTCGCTGACAGTGTAGACACATTTGTTTCGCAGCGGCTGTTACGCACTAATACATGCAGCCTTGCAGGACACATGCATTACCGCTATGCACTGGTGTTTGCTCGGCATTTCATTGATGCCATTTCATTGTGCGCTAATCTTTCTATTTTTCTCTCTGTAGTAAAGTAAAACATGCTGCTACCAAAAACTAAAAAAACTATTGCATGACAATTTTGACAAATATCAAATATTGAGGAAACCATAATGTTCCTTAACCTAAGTATGCCTGCCGAAAGTATTCGCCAAACGCTAAAATTGTAGCTTTGTTAATCAAGGGAAACGTTTAACTTTACCTGTTAAACGCAAGATTTACATTTCTGATGTAGAGAACGTTCAAAACGAATCGCATTTCTCGCACGTCGCACCCGCCGGAAGCCGGAAAATGGCGGGAAAATATTTCTCCCCTCTTTCCATGCGTAGCTTCTAGGCATTTCAAAATTTTTATTTATCTGAGTCATACTAAAAGATATCTCAAATTTTCATACTTACGATTACCAAATCTGGTTTATCACTCAAGTGTAAAATGCTTTGTTCGGTGTTTCTGATACGCGTTTTTTTTTCACCGTCATCTTCGTGTTACGTATGACGAAAACAGCTGTGACTCATTTTTCTATCTACAGTCTACATGGTTCAAATTTCTGACGCATACCACAAGCATTCTTTGTTTCGATAGGAATAAGCATATTAGACCTATTTTATGCATTAAATCACATGTAACTTGATTCATAGCTGTTTTCCCAGCTATTATATATCGCGTATTTTAGGATGACACACATGACATCTTATATGGAAATGAAGCCCGCTCATAGCAGTGGCTTTACAACGTTTTACAACGCATTATGCAAGTACAAAACTAGAATTTATAATAATGCGCTATTAGTTTATCAAGTGGAAAAGGATTGTCCTTTCTTCGCTCACTCGTTGCTCCAACCGAGAAACAACGTTTATGAACTACGTCAGGACTACACACAGGAGTGTTTTCAATTTTTTCCCGATAGCCTACAGTGTCATTATTATAAATGACATTATTCCTAGACGCGCGAAACTAATGATTTTTTCTTATTCCCGGAAGTTTTGTTTTCGGGTCTCTTTCCATTCCTGCCTTTGTCCACAGCGGCTGGAATTTCCGCTGTATAAGTCAACACTCGATTGGCTCTAGTTGTGCTTTCTCTTTTCACCTATGTGAGTTCCAGCTTGGTCCCTTTACTGTAACTGAATACCAAATACGAGATATTCAAATACGACGGGAAACGGTCGTTTTCCCTACCCTGTCTATCCAACAAATGAGGGCTATTTTATCAGCATTCGCTGTATGCATTGTCGCAGTGGGAGGAAACGACGTTGAAAGCCCTTATCAGATATCTGCACTTTTTCCTTGGTTCATAACTGGACTCAAACTGGCCCAAATGTTCAGTTGATCAAGGTACCAAGTCTTACTGTTGTTCATAAATTGTCATTAAATATTCACAATTGAGACCAGGGTAGTGCCCGACCGTTTGTCGAATTCTAAACTTTTCAGTCACTTTAAAGGTAAGCGACACCTCCATATTTTCCTTGGTACACCGCTAATATTCGATTAAATAACTTTTTCAATCATCATTCATTCAATCTGAATTGCATTCATTAAAAAATAAAGATTATAATATTAATAACAAATAATATAATATGTAACATGGGGCGTTGCCGAACAGAAAATTGGTCATTTTGCAGCGATGTGGCGTCTGCTTTTGGCAGTTGAATTCGAACCACCCGAAACGTGAGGTTGTCGTTACTAGTGTGCTCTACAGCGAAAACCCCGCGAAGTCTGCCTTTTGTTGAGCTCCTTTTTCTTCTCGGTGGAAAACTAATTTACTTCCAAGCCTTCATCTTTTATACTTAATCAGACAGTTAGGCCAGAGATAAGATATACGCTCTGTCAATATGGATATCTCGCGTAACGGTCGGTCATCTATGAGGGTCATGTTACAAGTTCTGTCGTCGTGGTAACGTCCAACGTGAAGTGACTAGTGACTGTTGTACTTGTTCTGTACGTTTTTAACGTGTAAGTGACTCTTTAGCGGTGGCGCTGCTACTAGATCAGTGGTTTGTTGTGTTGTCGTTTAATGGGATCTATGGAGACTTCTTCTACGTCCTAGTACGATTCGTGTTCTTTAACCGCGGCCACCCCCACCCCCCCACCCCCAAACAAAAAAAAACACTACCTAGAGAGACTACCTGAGATCCGGCTTATTATCGGAAGGTACTGGCGCGACATACATAAAATGTGTATTCATCGTATTTCTTTCAGTTGCGCCTTACGATAGTAAAGCATGTCTCAGGTGATCCGTAATGTTGACACAAGGAGATTTTTTATGATGATTAGTGGCGTCAGTAACCAGCAGTGATCCGTAGCGGATACGAGAATTTGATGGTTAAAGCTGTGTGTAATATATACATTTATTTTCTTGTGTGTTTTGCAGTTCTATACGTTTCTTTGCGGAAATTTACCAACCAAATGTCCATGTCGCTCACATCATGGATAGTCTGATCTGGTCTCTCGGCTGTTGGCCATTAGACGGCAGATTTTCTATCCACACCTCTTTCCATCCAGTTATCGCATCTTCAAAGTTCCTTGTGTCATTACCGCCACCGTTATGTCACATCAATACGTTAATTTCTTTTGGTTGATTGTGGCCGCTGCGTTGTTTGTCTTCTGGATCGGCTACTGGCTCGTCCACATTCTAGCAATTGTTTACGGGTAAGGTTGTTGTTAATTAAATTATACCAAAGCAACAACAACAAAATAAATAAATAAAAAAAAAAACAAATAAAACAAAATATCTATATTTTCCCATTGGTAAAAATAAACTAACTTTTTATTTGTATTGTTTTGCCAGCAAATGGAAATTGCATCATAAGAGCTGTAAGCAACCAAAAGAAACGCCATATCCGGCCGTCTCAATTTTGAAGCCACTTACTGGAGTCGACGTGAATTTATTTAGTAATCTCGAAACATTTTTCACAATGCAATATCCAGTGGTAGGTCTACGTTAGCCCTCAAAGAAAGCAACACATATTAAGCATTTGTTTCATTGTTTGTTTTTTTTTTGTTTTTTTTTGTTTTTCAGTATGAATTGCTATTTTGCATCTGTGACGAAAGCGATCCGTCTTTGATGCTGGTAAAAAAATTAATGGAAAAATATCCGAAAATAGACGCGCAAATCTTTATTGGTTTGTTCATTTGTGTTTCTCTAAATCGCGTTTGAAAGATGTAACAACTTTTCGTCAATCACTACAGGCGGTGAAAAAGTAGGTATTAATCCAAAAATTAACAATATTCAGCTTGGATATGCCTCTGCCAAATATGAATTGTTCATGATCTCAGATTCTGGTATCCGAAGTAAGTAGCCTGTTTTATAAAGATTTTTAAACAGTTGGGTTGATTGTCCAATACTGGATTTGTTTGCAGTGAAAGAAGACACACTTATTGACATGGTAGAACATATGAAAGAAGATGTTGGGCTCATTCACCAAATGCCATTTGTTTGTGATCGGGAAGGGTTCCCAGCTACGCTAGAGAAGGTAATTAACATTTTGTAAGCAATTTATTTTATGTTTAGTGGTTCCCACATCCATAACGTAGAGTACTATAGTTACACTACGGTATATTTAAACAAGGAAAATTCTCCTATATTTGAAATCTTTTTGATCATGTCACGTCTTCTATTTATGGCATTAGATTTATTTCGGAACGGCTCATGCGCGCATCTACTTAGCGGCGGATTTCGTGGGTGTTAACTGTGCTACCGGGATGTCGGCTTTGATGCGAAAGTCGCTGATCGATGACGCTGGTGGTCTTAAAGCCTTTGGATGCTATTTAGCCGAAGATTTTTTCCTGGCAAAGGCCATCAAAGACCGTGGCTGGAAGATCGGCATTTGCAGTCAACCTGCGTGGCAGAATTCTGGCATTTGCCACATACCTACTTTCCAAGAAAGAATCATTCGTTGGGCGAAGTTAAGAATCGCAATGGTTCCTAGCACGATTATCTTCGAACCAGTTTCGGAGTGCATGTAAGATCACTGCATTCAACGTAATTAGTGTCTAATTAGGCTCCTAAAGTGTCCTGTTTTTTTTTGTGTTTTTCAAAGGCTGCTTGGTGCCTTAGCTGCCTGGTCTATCTACTGGCTGTTTGAGTGGGATCCGCTTGCAGTTGGTTTGTTACATATTCTTGCATGGTTTATTCTTGATTGGATTCTTCTTTCAGTCGTGCAGGTAAGTGTTACGCCTGTAGTTGCATTCGGATATACCCTACTACATTCTAATTTTGGCTTCTGATATACTAGGACGGCCCATTGCCTTTCAGCAAGTTTGAATTCGTTCTAGGGTGGTTTTTGCGTGAGTTGACTGCACCCTTCTTGTTTCTCAATGCTCTTTTCCGACCTACCATCCGTTGGAAGGCGGGAATTTACCGTTTAAAGTGGGGTGGAGTAGTTGAGGAATTAAAGCCTAAAGGGAAACCCTGACAGTTTAACCCGTGTTTCAGTTGAATTTTCGAACAAGCACCGCATCACAAGCGGCCGGAGTAAAAATTAACATTGATCATTGTGTGGATTGTAAGTAAGTTATTGAGAAAGTTGTTCTTTGTCATTTTTAGTTAAATCAGCTATGTATCGTTGGGCATTTTCATTGCCGATGAACGCTCATAAAGTCTATTAGAAAAGAAAGTTAATTTTGTGCTGGGAGCCAGCTTGCCTACCAGCATACGTTAGTAATATTAGATATATAAATACATAATACGTATGCACACACATAAATAGTTTAGTATTTATTTTCTAACCAGACTCATTATTATTTATTTTTTCTTTTTTTTTTTTTTGGGGGATTGTTTGTGAAGGAAGCCTTTAAAAAAATGAAAAAATAATAACGCGCTTCACTTCTGCGGAAACTGCAAAAGCATCATCGTACGTAGGGTAGGGATCGTCCCCGCGTCAATCAGGTAATTTGTTGACGATCTGTAGGGTCATTTTGGTTTTCAGGGCGGTTCTTGAAGATCGCACGTATACTCCGTTTTTTAACCCATGGGTAAACAGATCGAAACTGGGTCAAATATGAAGGAGCCAGATCCTAGACCCAGTTCGAAGACCCGGTTACACCGCTTTTTACTCCGTTTACTGCCACGGAGGGAATATTCAGCGGGATAACCTACGTGTATTCGCTATTTGAGGTGGGTG
Source organism: Daphnia magna (assembly GCF_020631705.1). Classification (NCBI taxonomy): domain Eukaryota; kingdom Metazoa; phylum Arthropoda; class Branchiopoda; order Diplostraca; family Daphniidae; genus Daphnia; species Daphnia magna. The sequence continues at coordinate 7,216,717 of NC_059185.1, read as the reverse complement.
AGCCGTGGAAAAAATGTGTTTGGCTCCGCCCATTTCCATGATGTTTTCCACAACATACCGTTCCACATTCCAAGTGCACGCACAAGTACACGCACACCGCACACCCCCATAGCCCATACTGCGATACTCGATGAGTCGATGGTAACATTCGAGTAGTTCGAAAAAACTGAAATGCCGTTTTCGGATAATGAAGTCTTAGACAAGATATTGCAATCGATGGTAATAACAGTGCTACTATTTTCCCTTACCAGATGGTTCGAGATATACAAGCCCTATACCAATAAAGAGTTTTGTTAGAATCTGTCTACATTACCTGCTGGTCTTTATTGCGGTTCTTCCCGTTTTTGTTGTATCAACTATGTTATTGTCTTCGTTATGCGAAAGTGAAACCTGCTTGACCACACTGTGCTCTATTTCCAGAATAATTATGAAGGGCCAGTTTCTCAAGAAACCTTATGTAATCATCTCAAAACTCCCCCTAATCGCACCGTAATTCGCGTTAACACTGTAGTTACAAGCAAAGAAATTCTGAAAGATGACATTGAAAAAGCACTTGCAGTGGTAAGAATCTATTTGTTAGAATATACTAAATATTTAATCTATTTAATAGTATGCATTACAATGTCATACAGCAATATGACTTTAAAGGAGTTCCTGCTCCAATTGTCCAATTTCACAGTAAAATTGATGACATACTAGTTGTGGAGTGCAATCAGAAAACTGAAAAGGTAGAACCAATCTACCCACATGTTATGGTTGGCTTGGCTTGTGCAGTTGCTGTGTTAAGGTTTTTGTCCTCTTCTATAAAATAAAGTTTGTTGTTATAAATAACTTAAACCGGCTTACTATATAATACGTACAGGGGTGCGAACGTCTATGCGCCGGGTGTAACAGCCATTCCCTCTGGTAAATTTTTATATATCTAACAATATAAAAAGCATTTAATCACTGAACTGTTTTCTAAGGAGTTTATATTGGCGACAGAGTTTCAGTGTTCGCTGATATTTTGGGCCAGTGTAAAAGAGGATGGAATAGTGAATACCAAGGGCAAAAATTTTTCGTTGGCAATGGTTTACTAGTGCAAAATAGGAAAGATTTGTTCACAGTTGCAGTTCCCAGGTGAAATAATTGTACTTGGAGTTATTGCCTACCTTTACTTCAGTGAGTTAAATAAGCGTAATTTTTACTTTTTCTGGTTTTCCCTCCGTTTCTCTCAATTAGCGGATTAGCTATCAACATGATTGAACCACTGTTTGACTGTCCCAGCATTGGTGATATTTTGCATGAAGATACGATAGGTGGAATCCAAAAAGGATTTCTACAAAATCTTCCATCGGTCTTGTGTGGACATGCCTTAAATCTCCAATCGCATCATCTTATCTTAGGTACCTCGCCATCTAGCCACTCGTTAATTCTTTGATTTCATTGCTGAATTTATAAATGCCAGACTTATGTGCTGCCCCTGGGGGGAAGACTACTCATATTGGCTGCCTAATGAAAAATAAGGTACCACCAATTTCTTTGTATATTTTACTTACTAGTACTCTAACAGCTACGTTGACTTAAAGTTCTGTGCACTAAATACGTTGATCTGAATGCAAGGGAAAAGTAATCGCCCTTGACAAATCAGTGGCAAAAATTAAACGCATTCAAGAGAATTCAACGAAGCTCGGGTTGACCAACATCACAGCCTTTGCGTTCGATTCGATAAAAGCATACATCAAAATACCTGAAAACCAGTTGAGAGGAGTCGACATTATAACGGTTCCACCAATTCCCGAATCACCACCATTTCATCCTTACTCATTCGATCGGGTATTGCTTGATGCGCCTTGTAGCGCTCTTGGGCAGAGACCGCAACTGTATAATCCGATTCGACTGAAGGAGGTGCAGTCGTTTGCAAGGTAGTTAATAGCTATTGTTTTGTTGTTGGCGTATCAATTATTCATTGTGTTCTTGTTTGTAAGATTGCAGAAAAAACTCTTCGTTGCGGTTAGTTTGAACTCTAAAGCACGGTCGAAGAAATAAACAAACAAATATTTTTTGCGTTATAGGCTGTCCAGTTGCTGAAACCCGGAGGCCGTATGGTATATAGTACGTGCACTTACAACGTGTCCGAAAATGAGGAGATCATTGATTGGGCTTTAGGGAAATTCCCTTTCCTCCGTGTAGTAAGTCCTGATATTAAGCTGGGTAAACCAGGATACAGGGTGGGTCGCTTAACAGAAGAAGATTGTATCGCGATGCAGAGGTTTGGTTGTCCCGCTAGCTGTGGGTCACAGAACGAAAATTCGGATGCAATAGGTTTTTTCATATGCTGTTTAGAAAGGATAATATCAAAAAGTGTGTGAAAGTTTTTTACTTGTAAAATTACTTCATATATGTGTGCTGGGCTTTATCAACTCAAGCCAATTTATGCCGTTTTTTCCCTTAAAATTTCCAAACTCAGGAAATAAATTTGTTGAAACTACATCAAAAAGTAATTTCATTAAATCATTTACCGAACAGTTGAAGTCGGTTATGTCCTTCGCCATAATGAAAAGTAGAAGACCAAACAACATAATTTAATTTAATTATGTTGTTACAGTTATGTTTGCTCAAAGGTAAACAGTATTACGAAATATTCGTGAGACATCTGAATCGGCATTTTTGTATTTGGAGACTATTTCAGTGCAGCCAATAATCATGTGATAATTTAACTGCTTTAAATTAAAATTTATGTTCGAAAAGGGTGCGCACAATTCCAACCAAAAGAGCATCTGCTTCACGGAGAGTGATCTCCTTTGTTGCTCCTAAGAATTTGGTTGAAAGCTCTAATCTTTGCAGACGCAACCTTACTCTGGAACCCCTGACATAATCTCTGTAACACAGAAGAGGTCATTAATTATGGATAAAATGCCAAAAGGATGTACTGATACAAATGTACCTTTCATTTTTAAGGGGTTTTTGGCATACACATTCAAATTTCCCTCCAAAATCTATGTATAAATCATTACCGACTACCCGGATTATTTTGCCTTCAACAACTTTTCCTTGTGGATCTCCTAGCTAATGAATTCAAATTCAAATACAATTTTATGGCTTGCACTAACAACAAAGAAATACAAATTTATCTTAAAACAACCTTGTCGGTATATTACTTTAGTTTACCTGCATGAATTTGGAGTGTCTTAACAATGTTGCAAATTTGATATCAGGTTCATCCAGGGGTTTGCGAGTTAATAACGAAAACTTTTCAAAGGCTTTTCCAAAGCCTGACATGGTTTTGTTTTCAACTCCAGAAACAGATTTGTTGTTATCAATTTCACTTTTAGATTTTGGCTGCCCACTGACATCAGAATAACTTCTACTGATTTGCTTGTTAGTTTGGGAGCCGACAATATCGGAAATATTGCGAAAGCAGCGAAAAATTGGACTCCGACCGGCAGAGAAGGTCGTTTGCCGGAGAATGATCTCCATTTTCTTTAAAGATTTTTCTAGAAAAGGAAAAAATAAAATGTAAAACCTAAAGCCAAATAACATTTTCCAACAATATTTTTACCTAATATTTTACCGAATATCTTCTAATAATCCTGTTAACATATAGATTTTGACTAGCAAGTATGAAAAAGCCTTTAAATTTGTGGTTAGGTATGTTTATTCTGTTTACGTCGAAAACTAGCCAAGTGGCCAGAGTAAATTGCGGACGCGGACCGGGTGAACTGCGGACTTTCAGATGTGGACAGGCGGCCCAAACCCTGGACTAACCAGAACTAACTAAAGGACGCGACAATTCCTATGTCGGCCACGAGATTTTTTTTTTTTTCAATATTAGATTTACCATTAAAAAATATGTATTGACTTATCAAATATCCCTATACTGATAATCAAACGTTAATAAAATTTTTTATTTTTCCATTGGAAAAAAGGGGTAAAGGGGGGGGGGGGGCCCGGTGCCATCTAGAAACCAAAAGTCCTAACCCATTGCTTGTTTTGTTCCCACAATTGCGAGTTGTCAATCAGCTAGAACTTACGATTTTTGGTTGATAGATGATATCGGCGACCCGCCCTTTTTACCGTCCTTCTACAATTAAAATCGAAATATCATCTTAAGTTATACAGTACCTACCAGAAGTCTTTGGAAGCCTGAGAGAACCTTATGCAAAAACGCCGTTTTTGCGGTTCACTCAGTGCTACAACTTTCACCCAAATGGTACTATTTTTTGTGTTTACGTTCTCATAAATAGTGAGAACGTTCCTAATTTTTTCCAGAATTTTATTTTAATGGGAAGAGTGGGTAAAAATTCGATGAAAAAGTCTTTAGAAAGCCGAGGACCTTATGCAAAATTGCAAATGACGTCACTTTGGCTTTTTTTTTTTTTAACAAACCGCTAGGGCTACGAAGACGCAAAACGGCTTTAAAAAATGAGCTACATTAGTTCTACCTGTAGCCTAATTTTCAGATTTTTTTTTCTTTTTATTCAACGATTTTAGAGTACGTTAAAAAACGAAATTATGGAAATCCCTTTTTTGCGGCATGAACCACAGAGTTGCCGAATTCTTAGAAACCCTTTGTTTGTTTTTTCCTACAGTTTTCCCAGAGCAATACAATACTATATATATATACCAGAGTAATAGAATACTATGTTTAATATATCGGCAGGAAGATAGGATATATCGGCTGATCAGGTAGGAATTTTTTTCCGGCCAAAAACAGTCACATATGGACGATCCGGGTAGACCATTTTCGAAGAAAATGACTGAACTGAACCAGTTTCTAGGCAAACCCACCACCACCTTGAAAAATGGCGGCTTGAATGGCGCTAAGTTTAAAAAAACGGAGGCTAGCAAAAAAAGTTTTTTACATGGTTGATGTTTCGCCATCCTGTGGCTATAACTGAAGGCACTTTGGCTAAATTTCAGGGGAAAACACAACTTGGTCCCCGCGAGACGGTCTCGAAAGGTCGAGACCGTCTCGCGGGGACCAAGAGTCTGGTAATCCCCACCCCCCAATAATACGTGAAATTTAAATCATTTTTTGCGGGAAAATTATAAGATGAAAATTAATAAATTTTACAGAAATGGATAGCCCTTGTCAAGAGCTATCCATTTCTGTAAAATTTATTTATTTTGGTCTTATAGTTTTCCCGCAATAAATTATTGAAATTTTACTTATTATTGGGGGTACCGGATACCCGTAAACCGTACCGACCTACCTGAAAAACGGCAAATCGGGTAACTCTTCCAATAAGTATTTTTAAAAGCAGCATTTTTGAAAAAATGGACAGGTCTTATAAAGATATATCCATTCCTATCATTTTTAAAATTTTTAGAATTATAGTTTTCCCGATCATTACCTGATCGGGTTTTGGAACCGCCACCCCAAGTGCCTATGGCCCAATTTACACTAATTTAAGAAAACACACCGGTACTTAATTCAGTCTATTATATAAAATGAAAAAAGCAATTGATATAAGTAAAAATGTTGTATTTGTAAAACTTAACAAACAGCATACAATAAATGTAAATAATATAAATACACAAGGAAACAAACAAATCAAAGCGCGAACTCCACTCCCACGGAAAACCACGCTGTGTGTATCAGGAAAATGTGGGAGCGGAAAGCAGAAATACATGGAAGGGTATAAGGGTTGAAAGAGCCAATCAGAGGGCCGGGATAGTCCCACTGGGATGTAGCGGTGACGGTCTCGACCCTTCGAGACCGTCTCGCGGAGACCAAGTTGGGAAAACACGGGTTAATCAGGGTAGAAACCGGGTAACAGAACCGGTTCCAGTTTTTTCTTACCTACGTGGAACCCGGGTAGATCGTGGGTACTAAAACAGAAGAATCGTTACCCACCGGATCCAATTTTAGGCAAGAAGAAGACCTCCCCATATTGCCCAAATAAATACCCATTGGAGATTGGACACAGGGCTGAACCTGAACCCTAGGCGCCTGGTTGTAGTACACGCCTTCCATAAAGTATGACTAGTGACTAGTCTTACTTCACAATAACCACTGCAATGTATGCGTACACGATTTACATGGATCCCGCAAGAGGGCTGCCTTGTCGTTAGTCATCTGTTATTGTAATCTTGGGATTCTTGCAAATGAGCCTCTCTAACTTAAGGATTCCGAGGTTATCCTGTTAGTGAAAAATTAAATCGAATCTAATACAGTGAATTCAGCAAAAGTACTTGCTTAGACATGGTTTAAAAATTAAAAGTTAAAACAGAGAGCTTTTTGGACCAGACAGCCCTTCACATATATTCGGAGGCGATACCCTTGTATCCTAATACGGCACAGGTTAAAATAGTTACAAAACCTTTACAACCGTAACATAAAATGTAATTAAAGTTCTTTCGTAGTTATCGTTTGTTTTTCATTTGAAGCTAGAACTGATGTTGGGTTGGGTTTCTTCGACTGAGCATTTCTGTGGATCTGTTCTTTTGCCTGAATGCTTTGTCTAGGATATTACACATAAGCATTTGTCACCACACTGTTATGGTGAAAACTTACTTTATCAAGACCCACATTAAGATAATGACATTCATCTTGGACATGCTTATTTATCAACATTTTTATTCTTTATCACAGTAGAAAGCCTGAATGGATAAATTTCAAGAAATTCATGGAAAAACAACACACACCATGGAAACTTCCTACACTTCATCAAGCCGTGGTCCTTCACCATCAAGGCCCTCATCTGTCACATGTAATACAGCAACCACCATTAATTCTCAAGGGTCAAATAATGGGTAATTCTGTGTTTTTTTCCCAATACCACAACTAGAATGTAGTTAATACATAAGTTAAAATTTTGCTATGTTGAACTGTAGATAATGTTGTTAGTTCTTTAAGCATATAGATATATAGCACTTAATAGTACGAACTCTAGCATCTTAAGTTGCTACAATGTCAATGTAAATTTTACAAATTGATCGTATGCATCAATTAAATCTTTAAAAAATCTACGCTAGTTTCTAGCAGTGGCGATATGCTTTTCACAAAATTGCGTTAGAACGGATGTCGTTATGTTTGAATCCTTTTGGGAATAATTATTAGTTCTAGTGTTAATTATGTATTACATAGAAGGAAGGCACTGGAAATGAGCACTAATATGAAAAGTGGCCGCAGAAAATCTCCTGTACTGTCGAAACGACACGCAGAGCGAGGCGACAAGGGTGGCGGTGGTAGTACTACAGGGGCAGCAACAACTGGCTCTACCACTGGTGTTCTCTTCAACGCTTCCCTTGGGACTAGCAACAATGCACATCTCAGTCTTAACAGCAATCTTGCTTTACCTGTTACTCCGTCTACTCAGTCGCTACTTTCCGTAGCCGATGAACGTAACCATAGTAACCTTCAATCCACTGCATCCGCTCCAACGGGATTGCTTGATCCTTCCGCATTGTCTTCTTCGACGATGATATCTAAGACCGTCGAAGACCAAGCAGTTGACGATGATCCGGTAGGCAGATAATTAAACCTTCGTTATCGATTGCATACTGAAGCGGGTTGCATTTGAATATCTGGATCTTGCAAAAACAGGTGTTTCAACGATAATTTTTTTAAAATCTAGGATGTGTCATATTTCTCAGCTGGCGCTGAAGGAGGCAACACTATGCTGGATGAATTGGATGGAGCAGGTGGAAGTTTGTCTTATGCACCTGGTACTCCGCAATACCACAAAGTTCGATTAGAAATGGAACAAATCCATGTCAGTTCACGTTGTGTACATCGTGTTGTGGGAAGTTTTTACTGATTGCTTTTTTTTAACTTGTTCCAGGCTAAAGTCAATAAAACACGCGAATCAATACGAGACGAACAAACTTCTCGCGATGAAAATGTGAATGAATATCTCCGTTTGGCTTCCCAGGCCGACAAGCAGCAACAGATCCGCTTGAAAGCTGTTTTTGAAAAAAAGAACACCAAGTCTGCTCAGCAGATGCAAGTACTGCAACGTAAACTGGATACTTACCAAAGTCGACTCAAAGCTCTTGAAGCTCAAGGGATTCCTCGAAATCACGGACATCGGGCACCCAAGCAAGTCCTTCGTGGCGTAGGCATGGGAATAAAGTGAGTCTAACTCTTTTCACTTCCCTTCTGTGGTACCACCGTAGAAATCTGAGACAAATCTAAGATGTCTTTCACGATAGAACTGTTATGTCAAAACCGAGAGAATTCGCTCACCTGATACGAAACAAGTTTGGCAGTGCCGACAACATTAATCAAATACGTGCAGTGGAAAACACATCAAGCTCGGCTGCACCAGAAGACGCTTTTGTCGTTTCACCGGCCCCAGTCAATAATATGAGTGCTGGAAATTCGAATTCTCTTCCTGGCCATGGAGCCGTATCACAGGTAACGGTTTAATCAACGTTGCTTTCAAATGTATAATTTTTTGCATGTCTTTTAGACAATTGGATCCTCCGCGATCATTCCTGCTACCAGCCAGGGTTCGGGAGGTGGTAAGTACACATCGGAAGAAGGATCAGAGTGTGGCAGTTCAGTCACCAGCGAAAGCATGGCCGGAGGCTTGCATATGTCTCCTAGACACAATGTCGTCGGAACAAATTTAGGGCTGAGTATGGGATTGGAGTCTTTCTTTCAAGAGCTTCAAGAAAGAAGGGAAGAAGTTGATCGGCTGCGTGAGGAAATGGAACAAGTCAAGGTGATTTTGTAAATTTAATCGTCTTCATTACTAGATCCTAACCCAAAATTATATTGTGATGCAGGTGCATCTTCAGCAGGAGGTGTCCTTCGTTAGCGCTGCCCTACAAGAAGAGCGGTTCCGGGTAGAGCGCTTAGAAGAACAAATCAATGATTTAACTGAATTGCACCAGAACGAGGTTGGCAAAAAAGAACCAAAAATTTATTGCTAAGCATAATAAAATGTTGGCATCCTTCAATAACACAATGACCTGAATGTTTAAGGTGGAGAATCTCAAACAAAATATTGCCGATATGGAAGAAAAAGTACAATACCAATCCGAAGAGAGACTGAGAGATATCCATGACTTGTTGGACAGCTGTCATACCCGAGTAAATGAAATCTGTGGATTTTCTCGTCGTTTTGCCTTCATTCTTTAAGCGTTTTTTCCTTTTTAGATTTCGAAAGTGGAACATCAAGCCCAGCACCAGCAGCATGTTAGTCTGGAAGGGATTGAAAACTCCAATGCTCGGGCTGTTCTTGTCAAATTCATCAACATGGCCTTAACTTTGCTTCAACTAGTGCTAGTCGTCGTTTCAACTTCAGCAAACATAATCGCTCCGTTTCTAAAGACAAGGTGAATTGATGAAATCAGTATTTTGAATAAATTAAAGCTTAAATATTGGTCGAATTTTTAGGTTGCGCGTATTAACAACCTGCATATTAGCGTTTCTGTTTGCTTTTGTAGTCAAGCAGTGGCCGGATCTGGAAGATTTGGGATCACATCTAATCCAACATTGGAAATCCGCGCTAAGATCATAGACGATTCCACAAGGAGAATTAGAAACTGCGATTTTAAGAGAAATGATTGGGGGGAGGGGCGCGTTTATTAAAGATGTAACCGAACTGATGGATTCCATTTTACGTTTCCACGTTAACGGAAATAAATACTCGTCACTGTGATGGATGCACTGTATGGGACATGATTTTTTGGAATTTGTACTTTATAATTACAGGACCGGACTATATTAATGTCTCGTCAATTCCTTTTGCAAATTTTAGTTGGCATACCAACTTTCTTAGAAACAATTGAGATGTGTCCTCCCAATGAACTCATATTTAACCTGTATTCTTCGGAAGTTTGCCTATTTGTTACTCGCCAAAAGTGTTGTAAAAATCAATACATGTTTGGCTACTTTCACAACGACAAGTTGTTTATTTGATCATTTTCGGATTCTGACGTCCATTCATCATTACTCTTTTCTTCCCGTTTGCTTGGATTTCAGCGTTGCGGCTTGGACTGCCTCCATCAGACTTGAGCGAAATCCAGATTTTTCCAGGAAATAAACCGCTTGAATAGTGGATCCTGCTCAATATTGTTATCAGTAAAAAATAACAGAAAAAAAGGAAAGAAATTTAATTAATAGAATAGGCTGATTGATTTGATTTAAGATGGGTTTTTCCTACCGGCAGGACTACAAACGTCGTCTTTCAATGCACCAGGATGGCGCCCGGTTTCAAGGACCATTTTCGCAGCACCAATCAATGTCTGTGCTGAGAGTTTGTACGCTAGGTCCCTAGGAATTCCCATTTTTACGCCTGTGTGGTATGATATATACGTTGTGGTTTACGTAGGCACACTCAATTAGTTATTTGTCTTCTTAAATTACCTCCGTCGGCCAAGGCTTCCATAGCTATGTACATCTAAATGGAAGAAGTTATCGTTACTACTATTTCCTATAAATCTCACTGACGATGATGAAAAGCAGCATTTGATGTTTCATGCTGCTAACAAGCGTTACAATAATCAAGCACCTAACGAATGAAATTACATAACCATTTGGAGAGAAGTGACAGAGAGAAGCTGCATATTTGGGAAATGTGACGAGGAGGGGAAGGCTTGGGAACACCAAATCCGACATCAGTTTTTTTCTAATACGGAGTAGGTAAAATACGTACATGAAAAGCTCAGTCATATACCTATAGCTTTTTGCACGTAAATTGTCCCATAATTCCAAAATCGTTAAAACGCAGTACAGTTCTTTGCACAATATACAGTCGTGAGTTAAAGTATATTTCACAGTTGCTTTTTTTCGCAGTTCTTTCCCCGTGCTTTGTCTACTACTGCACCACCTCGGCCTAGCTAAAAAAAGAGGAAGGCAGAGATTCTATAGAGAGAATTCATAATACGGCTAGGAAACGGTAGTAGAATTTGAACATCCACACTTTGAAATCTTTGAAAATAATGAAATATTAGTCTATTTCACGAGCGTAACATGCTGTTTGGTCGCGAAGTAAACTCTCTCCGACAGGTGGGGACTATTCCTTTTTTTGCAACTCATGGATATTTTTGCGAATTTTGCTACTATGAGGGCTTACTATGAATAGGCAAATTGCGCAGAAAGTTACCTGCAGCAATTAACTTCTTAAAGCGCTTTTTCCCACTGATGAAGGCAGATGTACTGGAGAGTACTATTGTCTTTTTTTATCAAATTTTTTTCGATCCGGCAACATGTTTGATAGGGTAGAACATAGCTGTGTCGTGTAACTAACTGATATAAAATTATTAAATCACTGCGTCTCTGGCTTATGTTAGTGTCCATACAGGAGCCGTACTAATGTAAGCACACATTGCCGAATGGGCATCCTTATAAGTTATGTCATCACTTATCATACAAACTACACTAATCATTCTACATATACAGATATATGTATACATTATATCATGTAATTAAAATAATTACAATTTTAAATATAAAGATATTTTTTACATACGTAGGCTGGGCCTGATCCAGAAAGGCCTGTGCATGCGTCAATAAGCCTATCCAGAAGAAAAGGAAAAATATGCTGGCTCATTCAAGCTAGTAAATATAATGATTCACAACATGTCACAGTAATGTTACTATGTCACTTACACTTCCGGAACTTCCTCACAAAGACCCACAGCTGTGAATAAGCGCTTGGTCAACGTCGCATCTTCAGATCTCGTAGACGTTCCGCAGCTAAACACGCTCGCCCCAGAACGAACTAAAACCTGCGTTATATCTGATTATGTACATAATGACAAATAACAGAACAATAGTGTACCGTACAGGCGTATTTGGCATTACACGGATGACTCTTGTTTTCCTTGGCAGCATCTATATACAACATTTTACGCTAATATATAATTAACTAACTTAGAATATGCTATTATTTAGATTTACTATGCACTAAAGCTTCGCGACTGTGTGTTTCATAAGCTCAGAGGCATAGTGAATATCATTTACTCATTTATCGGTACCTAGAGAAACTTGGCAATGCCACGATTGGGATACACACACCTGTTCAAGATTTATCAAAGGAATGCCCATGGCGATGGATACAATAAGATTGTCACTATTTACCACCTAATGAGGGTAGAATCAACATTTAGAATTTTTTTCGCTGTACTTGTTGGTAAAGCGTATTAAATACTGTACAGTACCGGATTTATTTCTGTGAGCACTTTTGGAACCAAAGGAGGCTTTGTCGCGACAATAATTACATCTGCCTGCTCGACGACCTACAACACAAATGCCTAATTGAATCTGAATTGTAACGAGTGTCATTTTCATGGACTACCTGCGCGTTTTCATGTGTAGTGGAACAACCAATGGCCTCGAATCGCGATTGGGAAATACAAAGAAGTTAAAATAGAACTGCATAAAACAAGTAGATACAGCCATGTAATTTGTCCGTAAAGCTTACCGAGAATTCCTCGATGAACATTGAATCTATCCTAGGGAACTTCCAATTATATTTTCAGATCGTGTGATCCCTAGTTATGCCAAAAATGCCGTCAATTAAGCTGTTGAGCACTCGACGTTTTAGGCAAAAAATTATAAACATACATAAGATTTAGTTATCTGGAAGTAAGGTCTCTTTACCAGACGCGATAAATCCTTTAGCTAATGCCTGGGCCATCTTTCCACAACCAATGAATCCAATTCGAAGAGTCTTTTCTTTAATCATTCCTGAAATGAAAATTAAATCCAGAAAACACAAATGTTTTGCAGTAGCACAAAGAAATTCCCGTACATCGGCAGTCAACCTACTCTAAGAAACTGGGACCGAGAAAAAAACCAGTTGAAACAGATGGCCTGCGGAAATGGACTGCAACCTTCGAGAGAAAAAATAAATAAATAAAAAGCGGTTGTGTATTTTTATTTTATTTTGTTTTAGCTGTCCCATAGCCGCCGGCTTAAAACTTGGCTTGTTCTGCAGGCTGGCCAATATAAAGCTGGTACGTATCGTATTTGACGGCTAATTTCCGATTTGGAAGGCAGGGCTGCGTAGCGTAAGAACGTATTCTCACAGATAAAACTGTTCACAAGTAAAATTCCACTAATAAAATCGATCATTGACACTTATGCTCTTTAATAAATTGTTGCAGAAGCACAATGTTTTACAAGTAAAAATGTTCATTAGAACCTTTATTAATCAAATCATTTTCACAAATACAATGTTGCATTAGTAAATATAACCACAAGTAAAATTAACTTTTTGAAAGAAAATTATAAATAGTTCATAATTAAAATGTTTCAGTTGTAATAAATATCACGGATAAAATGGTGCGTATTTAAATTGTAATACAAGTAAAATGTTGTTCATTTGTAATAAATGTCATAGATAAAACAGTGCATTTGTAAAAAGTATCTAAAGTAAAATGTTTCACATATAATTAATATTATAAAAAAATGAACCATAGATAACGAGTTTCATAAGTAATAATTCGAAATTAAATTTTTGCACAAGTAAAAAAATTTTTTAGAAACAAATTTAGAAATAATTTATAAGTAAAATGTTGTAATTGTAATACATGATATAGATAAAATTGTGCATTTTTTTTAGTATTACAAGTAAAATGTTTCACATGTAATTTATGCTACAAATAAAATTAACCATTGATAACAAGTTGCGTAAGTAATAATTCATAAGTAAGTTTTTGTAAGTATTCAGTAGAATATTGTAGCATTGTAACAACTGTTCAGTAGTAACAGTAGTCAGGACTCGCACAACGTTGCCGTTGTACGTCCGTCGTATTCCATTACCATGAAGCATGAAGCCGTCAACGTTAATGTCAAGTCGTCAAGTGCGTCAACCGTCAATAACCGATAGTAATGTGTTTGGGGCATGGATTCATGGGTCTATGAAGAAAGCAGATGAACATCACATGTTGCAGCAGCATCTGGAGAGAGAAGAACAGACGTGGTCTGTTGAGTGAAATAGTGCAAGTTCCTTCAAGAGACTCCCTACAACCCAACTTACCTGTCTGAAACAATAAGTGACTGACATTTTGCAGTAGCTAAGTGGTTTTTTCAAAGGAAACTGAAAGATGCTTTGAGAATAGAACCATTCATTGTAGCTGTTTTCTATGTTGTTTGTTCAGTAGCTACGTAGAAAAGCTAAAATTAAAAATTGCTTGTGGAATGTAATCTTGGCATCACTATTGATCTTGGTACTCCTCAATTGTATGCCAAAGAGAAAAATGCAAATTAGAACCTGACAGACAAGAAACTGCAAGAAGAGGTTAGTCATTATTTACTGTTTGTTTATCTTTTGTTGTTTTAGAGTATCTTCTTCAACGTCAAAATGACACATGTGGTTGAGGCCATTGACTGCCAACAGAAACAAGGCCAATTACTGCAATTTGATTTTTTGTTATAAAAAGATAGTAGCTTTGCAACCCAAATGGAAGAACAGGTTATTGCAAGGAATTTACAATGTTGTCCTCGGCCTATCGTGAGTGATCTTAAGAGGATAAGGTTTTAGCATGGTGGTAAATAATAGCTGACTGAGAGCAACAATCAGTGATCACACTGTTGTAAGAATTGGGTATCTTGAAGTTTTCTGCATAGATTATGTCCACACTGTAATGGTTCTGATGGCGTGCATTAAAATGATCCATCAACTTCAAGTTTTCTTAGCACTTTCTATCCTCTGGCCACAAAATTCCTTTTAGGTGATGTAGTGATTCAAAAGGGATCGCATGGAAAGAAAAATGCCTTCAATACTTGAAAAGGAAGATAAAAAACACTAAAAAGTGAAAGATGTGTTTGGGTGTGCATGCTGACTTCGAAGGAGTAAGAATTTATTTGTCAATCTATAAACGAATATGACAATGATGTAAGTTTACTGTCTTGCCTGAAAGGGCAATGTGTTTATGATTTAAAATCTAGGTATCCATCTTCTTTATAGAGTACGGAAACAATATCAACATTTCCCGTCAAGAAATATGGGTTTCACTTGAAAACCCTCTAGTTCTTTTACAAACAACCATTTGGTATTTACTGTTTTATTTTCGGAGTAAACGCACCATAAAACGAGTAGGCTCTCCAGGTCAATGGCAAGTCATTTTGCGTGAAGCTCTGTCATCCCATTAACTGAGTTTTTCCTGCGACGTTGCATAATATTCTTACCAATTACATTAATCGGCCCCTGACTGCATGCTTCAATATGTCCCCGCAGTAACGGAATGGTACCTACAGGTAAATTCTTTAATAATTAAAAGGGCTGCAAAATCGATGTGATTGTTATTCATTGTAACGTAGTTGGTGGTGTCCAGCCAGTGAGGAATCGTATTTCATGGCTCCCAAGAATCGGGATTTGTTTCAAACGAAATGCCTAATACTGCCATGGATCATGCAGCAATCCTAAACGATGATAAGTTAGTGGACTCGTGTGCTCCTCGAAAGGCTGGTGGAAAGTTGCCAATCGTGAATGGTAATGCGGACTAGTGGGATTCCGCAAAAGCTGGTGAAAATGTACCAAAGATAAAAGACGCGGAGTATTTCTTCTGTCAATTCAAATGCCAGTCGAGGTTACGTGAAACAAATACATTGGTAAAACGGTGAACCCATTGTGTTTCCCACTCAAACAATCCTATTGAACTCCACAAGCGGGTAGTGCCGATTTCGTGTCCCATTCAACTTTTCTACCCACCTCACAAAAGATTACAAGGGTCAACGACGATCCTCGAAACCGTATTTTTCGACAACCCCTACAGCTTTTGCTGCTATACGGTTGATGTGGGTCCACTTCTTGAAGACTTACTGGACAAATTGGCTGCAGCTTACACAGGTGATTGGTAAGCGAAGGGTCAGAATCCTTTCACTCTTCTAATTTATATTCTTTTATATACCTCAAAAGAATCTATAACAAGCGTGTGGGTGTCGGCTAATACAAGGATGATGGCTGGCGGCACTGTGGCCTAATCTTGAAAGTGGAAGGAAGTGAAGCCGAAGTGCTATTTGTAGACAGTGACAATAAACAGCTTACTTCCACTAGGCCAGTCGAGCATACTGAGTCAAATTGCCGTCCCTGGCTTATCATTGTTGTCTGGACGGCATTCCAAAATCCTCCGTTCTTGGACATCCGAAGATAAGGCACCGTTTTGAACAACTTGGCATGGCCAAACGTATCTTGGTCACGTACTCCAACCGATGGGAAAATAGCTACATTCTCAGTTCATGTAACGCTAGAGCACACTGGTGCCTGTCTTGTCGAAATCGATGACCTTTTCACTCCTGCTCGCAAAATTCTTCCCGTGCCATATATTGCCAGCTATCCAGCCCTACCAACTTCGTCTGAATCGACTGAAGTGAACTCGGCTTTGTTTCACCATGTTAAAAGGTTCTTCCTCTGGTCTGTTAATCTTTCACCGTATCAGATATTTTATCTCTGTTTTAGAATTCTGTACATAGCTGATGAGACTTACTTTTATGAATCCTAGAGAGAATCGGACGAGATGGGTGATGAGAGCAACTTGCAATTTATCTTTGCCATGGTTCTTCATTGATATGTACTTTTTTTTCTAAACATACGTGGCAGTGCATGTTGAATAAATAAGAATAAATGAAGTGGAACAATGTCACAATTCTTGATTCTCATATGTATTACTCTCTTGATTGAACGCATGTTTTCTAAATGGGCCAATTATTGGACAAAGATTGCCTAAATTAAAACATTAGTGTTGGTTACCGAATTCCAACAAAATATTGGCAACATTCACATCATTTGGGAGAAGAGGTCGGTGAGTGTCGAATGCTGAGAGGCACACTGAACACGTTCTAATCCCCGACGCTTCAATGATTTCAATGCATTCCAAAGAAAAAATATGACCACAGTTTAATACGGTGTTTGGCATCCTTAACCAACACACTGGGCAATTACCATCATGGTTAACTTCTGGGAATTGTGGAAGGATATTTCCCTGATGTTGCAGAACATCCGCTACGGGCAACTCTTCGTTAATTTCTTCTATTTGTTGAGCAGCCCCTATTTCCCTTTCCGGTCGTAGTTGAACTAATCTTGCCATTACATTTGCTCTTCTTTGCAAGAAATTCGCGTTTTGAGCTTCGAAAAATCTTTCCATCCTCACGGCGTTGTCTTCATCCCGCGAGTCTTCTGATTCCAAATGTGGATCAGCTGGTGCAACCCGACGAACGTATCGATGCCCTCTTCCGGCACCGCCTCTTTCATTCAACAGAGCAGCAGGATTACCGATTGGGCCTACTTCAACTAGTGCACCTTGACGTGGCGCGGGTGCTCTACCTTGATGTCCACGGGGTCGCCCTCTTCTTCCACGTCTATTTACAGCCGGTGGATCGACAACGGCTATTTGCTCATTCGCCTTCCGTCTTGGTGCTCCCCGAACTTGCGGTCGCCTTCTTCCTTGAGGTCGTCCTCTTCCACGACCCCTTGCAACTGGAGCCCCAGGATCTTCGACTGCAGCAATTTCCAGACGATTTTCCGCAGCAAGAACTACTTCGATTTCCACTATTTCATCTTCTTGAAAGCGAAATTCGGGGCATCAATGACGGCAGGTGGAACATGTAGCAAAGCCTCGAATGCCGCACGTACTTCGTCAAAGGGGTGGTTAAGTTCTTCTGCGTTTTGCTCTCGAAATTCTATTTCGACGGGCTCGAAGTGGAACGCTGCTGCCATTAAGAACTCCCGGATGGTTATCCGTCCATTCTGTAGATCAATCTGCAGAGCCCTGATCTCCCTGTCTCGCGTAACGTATTTTTGACGTCTTCTATCTCTAACAGGAGTGCCATCCCGTAAGGCTAGGAAGCTGTACTCCGCCTCCTGACCAAATTCTTGAAGGCGATCTAAAAGATGGAAACGTTACTTCTTTTTGAAACATGGAGAAAGTTAATAGAAATTTACCTAAAAAATACCACGGTTTGGGGTGTGGATTCCCTATATTATGATTGAATGATCGGTGGTTTGCTTCCATCTGGTTATTTGTTCTGTTGTTTTCCATGTTGACGCAGAATCTCTCTGGTCCAATGCACTCCATCCAAAATGATCGTATATACTGGACAAATTGGTTGACGCGTACTCTGGATTCTGCGTCAATAGTGCCACCGATTTCGTTAGCGTAGCTCCGTAGTTCCTATATAACATAAAATTCTTAATCGTTTAGTTTGAAATTGAAGGAATTTTAGCTTCCCCCTCGTAGCCAATCCAAGCATCATTAGGGGGGAGAAGAGCAAGTGCAATCGCGAGTTTCACTAGGCGGTTGATTTGGTCGTTCGTCCTGTATGCTTGTCCTAACCCCAGATAGCAGGCATACCTATATTTGGACTTGAAAGAAATGTGGAAGCGCTTTTAAAACTAGCAGCAAACGGGACTTCGAACTCTTAACTCTAGAATGGTGAATTTCATTACATCTTGTTGTTGTTACTCAAATTCAGGTAAATGCCCATAATGTAGTGATATTTGCATCGTGATGAAGCAATAACATATAACTATATAACATGACGACTTGACATAATCGACGACCAGTTTATAATACTGAGAGGCGGCGAATAAAATAAAGGAAGAAAGAAATTTTATTTTACAAGAATTTTTGACATTCATTGGGAATCCTTTTATCTTGGTTACCATAGATAAATTTAATTTAGGACTTACCATCCCAGAATGGAAGTAGCAGCCACGAGCCCTACCAGTAAGAAATACGGCCGACATGGATTGTAGTATTGCCAGCTCATAATCACTGATGAGAAGGGTAGGTTCCGGAACTCTTCCGGTGTTCTGCTGGCAAATCTCCAACAACCGACGGAGGCAGCATTCGCACAGTGTTTGGATCTTGTTTGTCATTAGAAACGATGCAACTGAGATTGTCTTTAAAAAAATGCAAAATAACTACTCGTGAATCACATGTTATTTATAAATAAACTGTAATAAGTTTAGGTCCATCCAGTGTCCGAAGGAAGGTGGCATTACAGTATTTTTTACGTGCTGAACTAATAGGTTTGTGCCCGTGTTAAATCAAGGGGGGGGGGAGGGGATGATGAAATCATTATTACTTTAGCCCATTTGCTACATTCAACCGCTAGAGCACGGAAGAGGAACTAAAAATCCACGATCTCTTCATATCCGATAACAGGGAGTAGCCGAAAAACAACTCAGGATGCGACGGATTATCTATTTGGAACTTTACCTGCCCGTTGCACCTAACACTATCTCTGCCCGTCACTCCCACTCTGACTCTTTGAAATTGCTCACCATCTCTTCCCGTCAACCACCCTTTTTGTTTTTGTCCGGCGACTCAACTTGCCCGCCAAAATCCAAGCTTTTTCTGGCCGTTTCATCCCAACACTGTACTTTTCCGTCGAAATCTAAGTTTATTTTGCCTCCCTCAAGCTATCTCTACCGGTTAGCCCGTCAGCTCGTCGCCTAACTTTCTATCTCTGCCCGACACCCCACTGCCAGTGTATGCCTGCTGATACAGCTTATATTCCAGCCCGTCGGTTGCCATCCACTCATACACTGATAAGCCCTTCAGTAGCTACATCATACAGTTTTATCCATTGGAAGTGCGTGGGTAAGCTAAGCCGAAAGGGTTTGAACCCTGTTTTACGTACTGCGCCCCAGCCAATTCCAGCATCCGCTCAGTCGCTCACAATTGCAATTCACAACAAAATCAGTCGTTTGGATTTCTCTATTTGCTCATATTAGGATGGATTGTTTTAAAAACTTACCATGACGTATGATACAGCGTCTAAAGATGCTAACTGGTAGAAGCCTCTAGGTGTTGCATGAAAGGTTCCGTCCATATGCATTTCGTGGGAATCAATGAAAGCGGGGAGAGTTCCGACGTTAACAAAAACTAATGCTTCTCCATCCCCCGCCACCACGCGTCCGAAGAAAAATTGGTTGACACCATTCAAATCCATTCTGAAAAAGTAACCAGATTGTTAAATAAAATGAAAATTTATTAGAGTACTTTAATTTACCTATATCTTTGATTGGCGTTGATGAGGTCAGCAAAATGTTGTGCATTTCTTGGATTAACGGGTACATAATGCTGACGCGCGCGATATAGGGTAGTCCGGATACCGACAAATTGGACAGGCGGACGGCCCGGAAATCCTATTAATATATAAAAAAACAAAAAAGAATGAACAAGATGCCTTTATAGGTTAAGAATACAAAATGGAAATGAGATATCTAGGAATAAGAATTACAAACGTAAAGCCAGAAATTAACATCCAATATAGAGGAACAAATAACAACATTCTACTTGAATGTGATATAAATAAAAACAGCAGCTCACCTTCTTAAAGCCGACATAAAAATAATGTGCAGAGAGACATTTGAGTTGGCAGCTTATTGACGACACCAATCCATGAACTCAAATTTTATAATTTCAAGGTGGTCGTCCTTGTGATTATGAAAACCATTCGGAGAAAAAAAACCTTGCTCATTGCATGTTAAGCTAGCCGTACATCTTCTAGTCAAGTAACGACCACATCAGTACCTTTTAAAAAGTTGATTGTTTTATGCATGGCAGAAAATTGCATGCAATGAAGAAACTTACCTGGTAATTCCGCGGACAATTCCATTTCGATGAAAAATATATTCATCCAACGAGTCGATGCAAACATGGCTGTCGCTACGAGCTCCAGAAACTTTGCGAAACCGTTCCATTGTAACCACACTTCCAAAACACGGTTTTGACCAGTACTGACTACTAGCCAAGCTTAGAATCTCTACAAAAATTGAAAATTCCAACAGCCAATCCAATCCCAATCCCAGAAACATAGCAACATGGATGATTTTACAAAGTATCAATGGGGTTGTTTAAACAACTGGGTTGGATAGTCACAGACAGATGTCCGTGAAGACTGTCCCACAACCCCCAGGGGAGACAAAAATTTTAATTTATTTTTTATTTTTGGAGGACTTCTAACCCAAACACATATTAACTTTTTGTAAATCATTCTTTTTATTTGCTTCACTTTAACTAATAATTTTTGTAGTCTTAAATCACTTATCACAAAGTACACGACTACACTGAAAACAAAGTTGTTGAACATAACTACATTATTGAACACAAGATCTCTCCGGCATACCAGTAGGAAGGCGCCATCGGTAAATACTTGATGATTAACTTGAAGCAATCACTTAAGGTATAACTGTTTTTCTCCTACTTACCTATTATGTTTTTCAAATGTCATAGACCTTGTTGGTGTACACTCTACGATATGTCCATCGACGAGCGTGGGAGAATTGTATAAGAAAGTACCCCAATTTCATAAAATTTTTCTGTTTATTCGTAGAACTGAAATTATTTTTTTGGTATGCATAAGTTTTATAAGTGTCCTTTCCGGTTTTATAACGATTCCTGTCATCGAAACTAATGTTGACATTGCTATTGAGTTGTGACATCTTTTATTCGTAATCTTCATTAGGAACCAGTGGACAATCGCCCAATAGCCACGTACTCGGGGACGTGTCGATAGGATCTAACTCTGTTGGAAGTTGGACATCTTCTAACATGAGCGGAATTTCATGTGATACCGGTGGATCGACAATCGCTGGTTCTGGAAGAAATGGGATATTTCTCCTTCAATCGCACCCAGGTGACCCCTTTAGTACGCCATGATTCTTCGCCAACAAGCCAAGAAGTCATCATTTCGCCTTTGCCCTAAGACGGGGAAAAGATACTTAGTATTGCTGATCCAGCACTTTTGAATCATTGTTACTTACTCGGATGGATGTCATTCCGCGTTCTTCAATGATATAGCCACCTAACCTATTCAAAAGCTCTTTGGTAGCTGCAGAAATATGAATACGAAGAGCTTGTCCGAATGATTCCATCCGAGATGCTGTGTTAACCGTGTCACCAAAGAGGCAATATCGAGGCATTTTCAATCAAACCACTCCAGCAACGCAAGGACCTGAATCTACGTGACCATTAATTAAAACAAGGCCATGAAATTCAACTGATTGAAATCAAACATACCAGAATGGATGCCAATGCGTAGTTTCAGCGTTTTTCCAGGTTGATGTCGAATGTGGAAGTTGCTAATCTCCGAGAGGTGAAGCGCCAGTGAAGCGCTTTCAGCGGCGTGATGGTCATCGTTACGAATGGGCAAGCCGCTGGTCACCATGTAATCGTCACTGATTGTTTCCACTTTGTATGCATCATAATTTTCCAGGATGGAATCGAACAAAGTGCAAAGCTCGTTGAGTAGACCGACCACCTGCAACGGAGTGCTAACGGCTAAAAACCGACAATGTCGCTGAAATAAATCGTGACAGAGTCGAAACTCTCCGCTTTCACAGGCTCGCCTCGTTTTAGCGATTCTACTACCGACCTAAACAGTTACCAACAAGTGTTCCAGATGTTAAGAATTTGCTTGTTATTTTAGGCTGAAAATAAGTTTTACTTTGGCAAAACTCGATGCAGAAGGGCTTCCGTTTTCTTCTTTTCCTCCACAAGCTGATCTGTTCTCTCTTGGACGAGTCCTTCCAGATTGTAGGTGTACTTCTCCATCATAATCATGATGTTGTCAAAGATGTTGGGTTTTCTGATAGGGATAGCGAGAACAAATAGAAGTGGATTGTTTAGTTCCTGTTTTAGGTCAAAATTATGTTGTTTATTACAATCCAGCTTCCATTTCCTTTAGCCGTCCACGGATAGATTTGAAATCAGGCCGCATTTCCGGCGATTCGTGCCAGCAATCCTGCATGCACCAGATAATGTAATCCTTGCAGTCCAATTGCGTAATGGGAGGTCGGAAGAATTTAAAGTAACTTCCAAGCTAACTCCAACAGCAACGTAATAACCTTGAAAGATAAACGGTTTTCTAATATGCGCGCCACATTAGGAGCCACAGGTGTCATCCTAAATTTTCAAGATGTAACCAAGAGGAAAAGACTAATTATCATTTTATTGGTAATACCTAAGACTTTCAGTGATGAACACTTTAAGGTATTTGAACTTCAAAAGAAGCGGAGGAGTTTTTGCGTCTTCCGGAGAAAGAAAAACTCGGTCCAGCTCTTCGTAAACGCGAACCTTTACCTCTGGATTGTTCAAGATATCGTGTAAAAGAAACACGGTGGCATTGCCCGTCTGAATAAGTGAAAACGAAATATATATTTTTTCGATTCTATACGTGGAAGAGAGTGCATACCGTTTCAATACCAGCTGCAACAAGATCGCGATCGATAATCGAGACGATTATCACGGGTGTCAACGCCTTCAGCAGTCAAAATTTGATGGAAAACCAACGATTGCGTCTCAGTAGCCTCGCCACTGATAAGGTCTTCATTAATCAAATCTGAAAATACGCTGTTAAAAATAAAATCATGACGTGGCAAAATCTATATAATTGGATATTTTTGGCTTTACTAGTACATGATGTGCTCACATTTTGCTAGTTTTCTATAAGATTTTGTAGGAAAATATTTCCACCATGGAAGTTCATGCATACTTTCATGAGACACTTCAAACATATTTTTCGTTGCAAACATTTAACGCTCAGCAATAGGCGGGAAGCAACTCTTACTTAAGGCTCCCAGACATCGGTCCAGAATAATGGCAAAAATGACTTGAAAGGAAAAAAATTCTATGTCATAAAATAATAGATTTGAGCATTTGTCATTTGTCACGCATCTGTGTTCGTTACCTTCTAAACCAAAGCTGTAGACATATCTTTCGAATCCCTCAATAAGATTTTCTACATTTCGTTCTTCACGAATTTTCTCTATCAGTTCCTCTGATATGATGGATAGTTGCTTTACAGTATGATCTCCAGGGCATTACTGGCTTGCTGAGTTGTTAGTTTGCTTCGCAAATGATGCCATTCCAATCATTGGCTTAAGAAAAAACTAAAGTAATATACACTATTACAACCTTTACCAGGGGTTTTGAGCACACACACATTTGGAAGGTTGAAGCATTATTACTACTCATGTTATACCACTCATTAGGTCAATAAACTATAGCACACTGTACTACTTATATATAGATTTTCGAATAATTTTTTTGCCACAGCCCTGTAAGAGAAGATATGAGCACAAGTCTTCCAATCACTACACAAATTAAAATACCTGCATGCACACAATGTCAAATTAATCGTATGCCTTTGGTAAAAACCACGGCGACTGATTAACCTACTTGTACCTTTCCTTCTGTGATGGATTGATTCGGTGTGGTGTGCAGCAATGAAAATATTTCTGTTATGACGTAGTTGACGCAAGTGACGACTAACACTTAACAGACGCTTCCACTTTTGTGCAAGCAAAGCCACGTTGACAGATAAATTCTTCGATGCCAGATAAATTCTTCATTTTTTTGTTTTTTTTTGCAGCTATATCCTATTTGGTTGGTTGGTTGGTTAGTGGATTGGTGCCCTTCTGCTGACGGTCAGTCGCAGCAAATGGTCCTCTAGGTGAAGACCTTCCGCACCGACGCTGCTGGTTGCTTACTTTGGCGAGGCGAGGGAGGGGGTATTAAGGGGATGTGTTGTGTTGTGAATGTAAAGGCCATCTAGCGATCGAGGTTTGGATTGCGAGTTTCAGGCTTGTCAGCAGGTCCGTAGCTACTTGCATTGTTCAATGGCGGCTGTTGTGTTTGAGTGGACAATTCGTTGTGGTCGCGGCATCTTGTTTGGATTAACCCTGTTGCTGGAGAAGCAATTGATTGAAGGTCCGAGTTTAGTGAGTGAGTGGTATTTAGGGTCATGTTTGTTCGCAGCTTATAGAGTTGAGTGATTGGTCTTCTGTTTCTTTTAGGTCCCTGGTCTCTTTTGGTCCAGCTGCTGTTGTAGTACTCGATGTGTCTGGGAGTTTGGTGGCATACATTAATAGTTTCCCTTCTTCTTTAGGTTACACGTTACCCTGCCGTGCACGGGTTACTGATGGATAATATTTATTTGCTTGTGGGCTCCTACTGGCTGTTGCTTGGAATTGGGAAGGATGATCTACTGCCTGGGTGAGTTGCGAGGTTCTTTTCAGATTTTTTAATTTTTTTTTTTCAGCGTTCGTAAACGCTTTTGAAATCCTTACCCTCGTCGGTTACCTATGGCTTGTTAGATTATGTTGATCAGCGCGGATTGCGTTAGGAACTGGGTCGTTAGGTTCCGGATTTTAAACTGGGAATCTGTGTCGACTGCTGGGTTGAGGCCGAGAATGGTATTAGCATTGAGTTCGAGGTTCCTATCCGAAAAGAACTGGCGGATTTTAAGGCGGAATTCTTCATTTCTTGGGCAGGATTCTAGTATGTGGCGGGTGTTTTCGATGGCTGCGCATCCAAAGCGGCAGCTTGGGTCGGCTTCTGGGTCTATCCTGTGGTTGAAAGCATTGAGTCGGTTGTGCCCTGAGCGGAGTCTGTGCAGGCATATTGCTACTTGCCTGTTTCCGTGTTGGTGCCATTTGATGGTGCCTAACCTGGGTCTCATCTGTATGCAACTTTTCTTGCAAGTCTTCTGGTCACGGAGGAGGTTGGTGGCCCAGTTGGCCCTTATTATTGAGACCATTTCTTTGGGGGACAGGCTGTTGTTGACTCTCTCTCCGTCCTGGGTGTTGCATTCCATAGCTGCCAGTCTGTCCGCCCTTTCATTTCCTTCTATACCAGTGTGACTAGGGATCCATGTCAGACTAGTTCGAGTGCCGCTTGATTTGAGGCTGGCAATTATTTTCCGGGTGGCTGTAACCGCTTCATTTTCCGATAGGGAATTCGATGAGATGGCAGTGATGGCTGAACTGGAGTCACTGTATATGATAACTTCTGGGGGCAGTCGTCCATGTCGTAAATTAGTTTCAGGGCCTGGTATATGGCTGTGACTTCCGCCGTGAAAATGCTGGAGCCTTTCGTTAGCGTCCAGGCATGTTCAATGTTTAGGGTGGGGACAAAAATAGCGCACGTTGTGGTCTCGGGGGACGATGATTTGGATCCGTCGGTGTAGGCCCTGATGGATGTCACCGGTGCACTGCTGTTGAGGGAGTTGAAGAGGTTTGTTGTCCGGTGCCTGCATGCCATGGCTTGTTCTTTGTTCAGGGGGAACCATGAGGTTTTGCAGTCGGGTGGTCTGCTGGGTGGTGGGTACTTGTGGGTGGATGGTAGTAAGAGTTGGTGTGGAAAGAGGCTTATGCCCAGGGATTTGACGAAGTCCAATTCCTTAATTAAGCCTGGGGTGCTTCTAGGTTTCCATGGGGTGGTTGTGGTAGCGAGCTGGACGAACGGCTTATGTATTGGGTTATTAGGTTTGTGGCTTAGGTTTATCAGGTATTTACGGGTGAGCAGTTTGGTTCTCCAGCTGAGTGATTCCGTCCCTGTTTCCGCATACAACATTTCTACTGGGGTAGATAGATTCGCGCCCAGTATGTTCCTTAGTATAGCGCGTCCCACAACGTCCACTCTTTCCAAGTTAGTTTTGCTGGCGGCGCCGTAGGCTATAGCCCCATAGTCCATCAGGCTTCTGACGAGGCTTTTGTGCAGGAGGACGAGTGTTTGAGTTGTTAGGCCAGCTTTGGATCTAGTCAGAATAGAGAAAAGGTTTTTAAGTTTGAGGCAACGGTTGGTTACGTGATCGATGTGGGATTTCCACAGCAGCTTGGAGTCGAACCAGAGTTCCAGGAAATTAAAGGTGGGTTGAGAGGGAATTCGGTGGCCATCCAGATAGAGAAGAGGATCATTCCCGGGTTTATAGGCTCTTGTGAAAACAACCATCGCGTTTTTATTCGGGGTGAAGCTAAACTTCCATTTCCTTCCCCATCTTCGGACTTTGTCTAGGACTGGCTGTAGGGTCACTTCGGCGTCCGCTGGGCGTTTCACCATTGAGTAGAGAAGCACATCGTCGGCGTAGAGTGATATCTTCGTCTCTGGAGTGGAGGATAGGAAGTCGATTAACATGATGTTGAAAAGGATTGGGCTCAGTACCGCGCCTTGGGGTACTCCGTTTTCTACCGGGGCTGGGATGGAGGTTATGCTTCCGATCCTGACACTCATACTACGTCCGGTTAGGAACTCCTTAATCCATCCTAGGAACGCTCCAGCGATCCCTTTTTAGCCATCTTGAAGAGCAGGCCTTGGATCCAGACCGTGTCGTAGACTTTGTTTATGTCGAGGAATGTGGCCACCGTCGAGCGTTTATGGTTGAAACTGTACTTGATGTCGGCGTCCAGTTGGGCGATCTGGTCTGTTGTGCTGCATCCTCTCCGGAATCCTGCCTGGGCTGTATTGATGTTTCCTTTGGATTCAAGGAGCCAGTGTAGTCGGTTGGCCATCAGTCTTTCAAAGGTTTTTCCTAGGCAGGAGGTGAGTGAAACTGGTCGGTAGGAGTTGGGGTCGTCTGCTGGCTTGCCTTTTTTTAGTAGGGGGATAACCACTGCGTTTTTCCATTGTGCTGGGACGTAGGTGTTAGTCAAAAGCGTGTTAAAGAGGTGGAGAAGGGATGTTTTGTTAGGTTTAGACAGATTCCTTATCATCTTGTTCTGGATCAGGTCGGGCCCTGTCGCATTACTTTTTGATTTCGGCATGGCTTTGTCGAGTTCTTCCGGCGTGAAGGCGTCGTTCAGGGGATCAGTAGTCCGCGATCGGGTTTTGTTACTTATTGCTACCTCAAAGTGCCTATTGTTAGTAATGTTTCTGGGGTGGACGCTACTGAATCTGTCTAGAAAAAGGTCGGCTTTCTCCTGGGGCGTTTGAAAGATGTGGCCACCAGACTTGAGGGCCTGGCCTGTGGCAGAGACGTCGGATCCGTTCCCAACCATGTTCCTGACAAAGGCCCACATTTTTGGTTGGTTGTTTGGGCCCAGGTTAGCAATGAAGGTTGACCATGCATTCTTTTTGAACGTGATGATGGTTCTTCTTTTCCTGGCTTCGGCTTTTCTCCATTCTTCCCGTTTTGTTGTAGATATTGGGGAGTCCATCCATTCCCTAAAGGCTCGGCGTGCTTCCTTTACCGCTGTCTTACATTCTTCGTCCCACCACGGGCGGGCTGGGCCTTTGTGCGTTGCTCTGCAGCTTGGGCTGGTTCTCCTGAAGAATTGTTCATTGCTGGCCTCGAGGCCATCGGTGAATTGTCGCTGTAGCCGGATCTAGGGTTTCGATGAAGTTCTGGGATTCGAGGAGCACTTCTAAACGTTTGTTCCAGGCAGGCCACTTCTCCTCATTAATGGCCCAGGCTTTCGGACGGCTTGCGTAGTGCACTACACTGGCGTTCAGAGTGATGATGATGGGTAGGTGGTCGCTGCCCATGTAGGGACCTAATGTGGTTGTGGCTGAGGTGGCGATGGATGCTGCTGTGATGGTGAGGTCGATTGTGGATGCTTATCCAGACACTGGGTCCAGGCGAGTTCCAAGGTTGGGTGGGGTGATGAGGCAGGCGTCTTGGTCGTTGATCAGGGCTTCGTAGACGGATTTGCCGGCCTTGTTCACGGTGGCGTTAGTTTCCCATAGTGGGTGGTGTCCGTTGAAGTCACCACCAAGGAGGTATGGGTTGCTTCTGTCTAGCATGGCCTCAATCTCTTCGGTCTCGCAGTTGGCACTGGGTATGTAGATAGAGGTGAAATCAATGTGTTGGCTGTTCTTGAAGAGAATGCTGGCACCAATTGCTTCAATGGTGTCAGGTTAGTTGTGGGTTATCGGGGAGAACTGTAAAGATTTACTAATTAATATGGCCACTCCTCCCCCCAGTCTATTGGGGCAGTCCTTCCTGAGGATGTGGTGGGACTTGAACTTAGGGGCGAAACCGCTGTTCCAGTGTGTTTCGCTAAGTAGGGCTACTTCTGGGTTAACCAAGGATAGATATTGGCGGAATTCTTCTAATTTTGATTTAGTGAGGCCTCTTGCATTCCACTGTAGACACTTGAAATTTTTGGTAGTCGGATCAGTCATAGTTACTGGCGGTGTGATCCATGTCTTCCTGGTCGGAGAGTCTGAAGTAAGATGATGGTGATGGGGGGATCGAGCAGTTTAGCATGAAATCTTCGTGCCTGAGAAGGGATGGGTGTGCCGTGTTTACCGATCGGCTTGGGTTAGGTGGGAGCTTCGTGTTCGGTAAAGGTTGTTGAGCGTGGTCGGGGGGCTAATCTTTGGGCCGAAGGTGGACATCATTGCACCCATAAACTCGTCTAGTTTGTCAAATCTTGTGGCTAGGGAACCGGCATTATCCTCTTGCTTCATGATCACGTCATCGAACCTTTTGTCGAAGCGGTCGAACCTGTCATTCGTTTTGGCCAGGTCCTCGGTTAGGTTCCCTATCTTATCTTCGTAAGGATTATTCTCTCTGACCACACGTCCGGTCTTCCTCTCATGGGTAGGCGTTTCACGTGGGTCACATTCTGGTCTGCTAGGGCCTCTTGGATCTCTTCTGTCGAATCTTTTATAGGGACCCCGAATATTACTCCGGTTCTGTAGGCGAATGAGCTATTAGGGAGAGAGCAAAGCACTGGTCTACCCTGTAGAGATTTCAACTCAAGGAGGATGGCTTGTTGGTCCTTGTCGTGAGCGTGGATGGCCAGGTCACCTCCAATCAAGATCGAAGAGTCCTTGGGTTCCCCGGCTATTTCTATGATCTCGGCTTGGATCCTTTTCCGTTCTGCTATATGCATGTTCTTGAAGCTGGGTTTGTCATCGGTTAGTTTCACGATCACAGGAGGGAGTTGGGATTCACTACCGCATGGTTTTTTGCGAGGTGGGCTACGGGATTCTAGTAGGTTCTCTGGGCCCATTGATAAGCTAGTGCTTGGCGCGATTCTGGCATGTGTGGGCGATGGAGCAGAGGCTGGGATTTGGGCGCGAATGGTAGCCGGTGATACAAAGCGGGGGGGCGTATAAGTAGGTCTGAAGCCTTATGTGAATTTTGGGGATCACTGAGAGCGTTGTGAACACGTCCTTTCACTACGAAGGTTTAGACCCGACCGCTATATCCTATTTGTTTGATGAACAAATGAACAAACTGTCAAGACGATAAACAAAAAACATGGGTACCTGACATTTTGGGTAGGGTGACTGGTCGTAGGAATAGGGGGAGGCGGTGGTCTTCACAGTTCAGCATTAGCAATATCAGCGTTTCCGGCGCTGGCCGTCAAGGCAGTTATAATATCCATATGGTTATAATTCCAATTGGATAACCTTCGCCCAGCGTCACAAACGTGGCCTGAATCATTTAAATGTAAACCTTTTAATTCAAATTCAATTAACAGAAATTTAAAAAATTACACGGGCCAATAATGAATGCAAATGATTTGGTCATCTGCAAGGCTGGTCATGCAGTCGTCCGTTCTTTAACTGTACTAGCAGATGCTACGTAACTATAACATAAAGTAACCGTCCCTGTTAATTCAATTAAAATTAATTTTAAACACTTTATTAGGTATTTAATTTGTATGACCTCCAGCAGCTCCGATGATGAAACGGGCAGTGAAGAGGTACCATCTCCTCAGTCCAGGCAATGCAAACACACTGGCATAGAAAGCGAACCCAATGGCCATAGTATTCGAATCGAACCCGATCGGTTGCCAAGGAAACCCATGACTGGACTGAAAAAAAGCTGGGCAAGTGGCTGAGAAGTGACGACTAAACCGAGAAATAGTGTTCCAGCTTCAGGATCCATCTATCTAACTTCACAATGAAAAATTCCCAAAATTTTAGTATTTAGAAATTTAAATTAATTACTGAACTAAAGGTATAATTGAAATTTAAACTTAATAGGTCCAAGAGTTTGATTTTTATTGTAAGTTTTATTTCCAAGCGAAAGCACAAAAAAGGGGCCTTTTAAACTTTTGTTTGTAGGGTTTGGCGCTAACAAGTAATTTTGCGAACGGGGGATTAAAAGGCAAAAACGTTTCATACTTTTCAATTCTGTATTGGGCATCTCGCCCAGACACGCTCGTTAGTCGAGCTCAACACGTGAACTGCCTTCCAAAAAACAGCGTTCCCCTTCTCACATTTCAAGGGGAAAAAAGGGGGGGGGAGAAAAAGGGGAAGTCGCAACGCAACGTTGCCGGATGGTTCACAACACGACAACAGTACCATTCTTGTTTATTCTCGGTAGAACCCAAAGATGTTTGACGTCATGGCCTTAAAATCAAGTCTTGTGTTGAATAACGGTCCCAAATATTCGCACCTGTTGGAGCAAACCTACCATAAAGGATTTGGCTTCGTACGGTACATTCTTGGGAGAACCTTCAACTTTGGCATAAATATCCTTGATGCCGACAGCTTTGCAATTCTCTCTGATGGCTCGATGGCAGACAAGTCCATAACCTTCAGGTTTCTTTTGCACGAAGATCGTCGTCTTGCCAAAAGCAGTGAAAAAGTCATGCAACACTATACAAATAATAGCATTTAGTTTACATATTACCACATATTTAAAGATAAAAAGAATGCAAACCTGTGTGTTCGTTTTATAACCCGTGTGTTTATTTTATAATAATTATTTTAGTTTCGTGTACTAAAGGGGGAGGGGAAAAACTTTGAACCCTTCGTTCGGGATTAGTTTTAGTTTTAAAATAACTATATTATCTTCATTCGATTCCTCTTGAAACAAGGAATATCGCGGTGTAATTGAAAACAATTAAATATAAATATTTATGGTTAACTTTTATGTATTGAAGCGTGTATTAGGTGCCATGGTAACGCCAATTTACATTCATGTCAATTAAGACACACTGTAGCTTAGTTTAATCGAATAAAATATAAAAACGATTTAAATATGGTTAAAAGCATTTTATTTGCATAAATTTAAGTGAAAAACAAACGCGGGAAACATCAACAGATAAAAGGGCTTAAAGGTTTTGCTTTTGCTTTCCTTTTTCAGCGCCGTGGTGGTGACGGTTGTAATCTGTCTGGGAGAGCCAATCAGAATGCCGGAGAGGTACTCCCTCACAAAAATCGAGGGGGTGAGACGTTTCGCGGAGACCACGTTGTTTTTTTGGATCATTTTTTCATTAGTTTAGCTGATGGTGAAATGGCGGAAGATATTCGAGATCTCGACCCTGAATACTAAAAAGCGGGGTGTGGATTTCTAAAAATTCTTATCTAAAAATTTGATTCTCAATTTTTCCTTCCAGCTCTAGTCTACCACGTATACTTAGAAACAAAAATGGCTGAAAATAACAAATTGAGTGCAAGTTCCGAATATCAGTCTGATGTCTCTACCGAGTTGAATGTGAGTGCCAGTCTCAGTAACAATGAAAGTTCAGGCAGCAATGTTCGCGATTCAGTCACCAGTATCACTACAGCTAATGCCCAGTCCAGCACTCCCGATTTAAAAAATGTTCAAGACCTTACTCGCTATGTAAGTTGACGTTATTTGGTGAAGTGAACTGAAATATTCATAACTGTTGCTGTTCTGCAGGTTGAACTTCTTTTACAACAAATGCAAGAAAGATTTCAAAATATCTCGGATCAAGTGCTTTCGAGAAATATCCTTTTTAAACTGAGAAAAGCTTAAGCTAGAGCTTGACTTAATATTAGACTATATCAATATTATTTTCAATGTGTTTTCCTTAACACCTTTTTTACTTGATGATATGGGAAACCGTATTGATGATTTAGAGAGGAATATTGCAGACCTGGTGACCCAAAATGGAGTTGAAGGACCCCCAAAATAGGAAGCCACATTTATTCAAGAACATTATGGATTCTTTGCACATCAATCTTTAGTTGCACCATGTAAGCAATTCTTTATTTAAGAATCTGCTTGTCTCATAAACTTTTATTCTTCCATTCTCAAGAAACAGCATGTTAATTACCATTTTTCAGACATTGTGTAATGAAATGTTCCAAGGAAAGATAAGAATGGTACTCGATCATCTTCTTAATACCAGCCTGAGGATATGTCTGAAATTCCAATAAAGATGAGATTATGAACACCAGACTCTGCATCTAGAAACTTAATTTACTTTGTAGTCAAACCGGATGCCCGCATTTGTCAACTGGGAATTGAACTTCACTGATTGAAAATGTTGAACCGGGTTGTATGGGAATGAATCCATCAACAATATCGTATCATTTTTTATCATTTGAATGTGTTTGTCGGTCTTTGACAGAACATAATATTGCTGATCAACTGCATCTCCCAAGTACCTTTCAGCTATACTGGCCTCTGAGCAAAATAAACCACATGAAAGGCAATTTTAACGTTGGGAACACGATGGCCTGTTTTCTACCGTATCTCAACCAGTCAGTGGTAGGCGAAATGACGATTCCACATCTGAAAATGGGCTCTTCCTGGTGGAAGAGGAAACTGGCCGCGCAAACGACTGCTGTGATAATCCATCGAGGAATCTGAGGGATATCATCACTAAGGATTGTAATAATACATCCAGCAAGTCCAGAGGCACTACCGATAGCCAGTGTTATGAGCATCAGGAAAAACAGCACGGCAAACAACTAAAGGTTGGAGCAAGCAATACAACAATCGCATCAATAGGGAAGTTAAACCCAGATAAATATGCACACCTGGGGGACAGAATCAAATTTCGAAATAGCCTCTGGGTAGGAAATGAACGCCAATCCCGTGCCTCCTTCTACGACATTCTCAATAGGCTGATTTGTTTCGTAAGATAAATTACCGAGAATTGCAAAAATCGTAACTCCAGCTAGAATACTAGTAAAAGTATCAGCGAGACTGACTATCGTTGAATCCCTTTGAAAGGCAATAAATTAGTGTTAGGTAATTTGACTAATACTAATGAAACTATAACAATACCTGTAAATTGGATGACGGAATGGATTATAACTCGAAAATGTAGAAATTGGTCCAAACCCCACAGAGAGAGCGTTCCATTATAAACCAATGCCTTACAAGATATTGGCTAGCGAATTAAAGCTATCCAAGACTTGGTAGCCTAGGACCCATTCTTTAATAAACCAAGGTTCGTCAGAACCCTGGCTAACAAAAAGAAAGAGTCCCTGCTCCCAAACCCTAGCTAGCTTAATTCTAAACCAAAATCCTTGTTAGGCCTGGCTAACAAATGGAACACGGAGGGCTGATTCTAAATGCTATAAATAAATAAAAAAGTAATATTAAATAATGTTTAAAAATAAGATCTATAATTAAAAAGAATTAGAAAAAAAACTTACCAACCGAACATAGAGCAAACATTCCAGGTTCACGTTCCATTATAAACCAATGCCTTACAAGATATTGGCTAGCGAATTAAAGCTATCCAAGACTTGGTAGCCTAGGACCCATTCTTTAATAAACCAAGGTTCGTCAGAACCCTGGCTAACAAAAAGAAAGAGTCCCTGCTCCCAAGCCCTAGCTAGCTTAATTCTAAACCAAAATCCTTGTTAGGCCTGGCTAACAAATGGAACACGGAGGGCTGTCTTTAGATGTTTATAAGCATCCAGTTATAAAGCAACGTTGAAAGCAATCGATCTTCTTCGTGTTCCAATCTCTTCCGTTCCGTTTCGCTCAGAGATTTATACCTAATGAACAGTTATGAAATGCTTGGTGTGCAAATGAAAGATGATTTGTAATACCTTTCCATCATTTCACCAGGTCCTTGACCCATCCCGACTAAATCCCTTTCCTGGGACACTGCATCAAGGAAAGCATCTTCTTGCTTTCCTTGCAAACTGGATCTATCCTTGCCAAGAAGGCCCTCGAAAATATACATTCGCACGGATTCGGGATTTGGAGTGCCGGCTGTCGTTACCATATTGCCAGCATGATAGCGGTAGCCTGTCGTAATGGAAGATTTCGATGACCAGCCAGCTGCATTCTGCCGGACGAAACCGCGAACAACCTAATAAATCAATTGCCTAATAAATAAAAGAATTTTTAAAATGTTTTCAATTTGTGTTTTCATCTGTTGTTGATCTGGCTCTCCATCCGACATGGTGCTTCTAAAGGATTGATGGAAGAGTTTCTGACGGTAAAAGGCCGGATTGGTAATGATACTCCCAGCCTCAGAAGCACTGCACGATCCTTGCCCGTCGCCGCTTGCAAGGCTAGTCTGAAACGTTTTCATTAAACACGTGCACCATTAAATGCTGCACGGAAAGAGGGAAACGATTTTTTTGTTTGTTTTTACTTGAGATTCCCCTTGTAAAGAGAGCAACATAAGGTTTCGTTTGCGCTCCAACAGTTTACGCAGTATGTCTGGATTGCCTGGCTCTGGGCTGGACGCGTCACTTCGTGACATTCGAGATGGAACTGGTGTTCCAGCTGCTTCCGGTGAATTGCTGTAACTTCTATCTGACTCTGTAGCCAAAACACTAGTCCGTGGACTATGAGGTGACGGTAGGTTTTCTCGACTGCCCATTGGACTGCCACGCTAAAAACATTTCAAAAATTCACTATCATTTGCAACACTGCGATCTTCCACCAGGTAAAATCCTTTTTACCAATGACGCTTGCGCAGTAGGCGTCATGAATAGGAAATGGATGGTTTTGGGCCCGTCAGTAGGCGTCAATACGTAGGATTTTACAGTCATCAGAAGGCTGGTTGAAGCGAAATCCGAAAACTTGCCATCACTCACGTCTTTCGTCCAATAATGGGTGTGAGCGATTTCCAGCAACTGGAAGGAGGATGCCATACCTCCAGAGCCGTGATTGATGTACGTCTGCTCCAGACCTGCGGTGACAGCTATCAACATTTAATATATTACTTTACCTACTTCATGGTTTGATGTTATGCCTCCAGATTACGTCATTCATCATTGAAATATCACAGATGGGCAAGAACGGAGATCGACAGAGTTTGTACGGGTTACTGCCTTTATCGAAGAGACTTATTATTCCGGTACTGACTTCAGAATCTCGAACAACGCACTTTTTGAATTCACGAATTTAAATGTCTTAGACGATGGAAATTATTTTCACGTACCTGATCATCATCTACCAATTCAAAGCTGCTGCCCACTAATTACAGTACTCAATGTTCCCAGTATATCACTGAAACAACTATCAAGTCGTCATTTCTTGAGATTTAAAATTGGATAAATTGGGACGAAAGAAAATGACGCGCTTGTTTTTACTCCGACGTCTTTTTGTTGGCGTTAAAAGATGTTCCAAAATAAAAAATCAAATAAAAAAAAAGAGGGGGGGAAAAGGGAAACATGTTCTTCAAAGTCACGGATCACTGACTTAATTCCACTAGCAAGGCATGCGAATATACAAGGCACGCGGTTATCTCTTCTGCTGCTATTCTGGCGTATTGATCACAAAAGTAAAGTCACTGTCGCTGACTCAAGTAGCGGCTTTGTGCCTTGTAAAACGTGTTCTTCGTGAATAAGCAATTCGATATGCTCGCGTGCGCCACTTGCATTTTGTTGTTGCAATTGACGATCAGATAAAACAATCTTCCTCGAAATTCAGCGAGAGGTTACATGAGCTGTAAGGCCATACATTGTGTACGCGACAATAACCCCCTTATGTGTGCCTAAAAGAACTTATCCTATGCCGACCGCCATCATCATCTCCAAACTGATGTCTATGGCCAAAACTTATTGAAAGTGCATAGGGCTATTCAGACTGGCTTTTTCTTTTTCTTTTAGTATAATATAGACTACGTTCTTCTCCATTATGTTAACTGCTTCTTTTCTTATGGGATGTCATACGAGTTTTTGTTGCAACTATCGCCAATAGTATATATACGGCCAGGCTCGACAACAGTGGCTTCTTCTTTTTTTGTGTGTTTTTTCCTTTCCAAAAATAGCTTACATCTTGCCCACTTGAAAGTGGGCCATACACGACCGTGGGGGATGTACACATACACACGCCTGTGTGTATGTGTGTGTGTCTGAGCGAGTATATGACGAGCATTAAGGTTCCAGGCTACCATGCACGCTCATCGATTGCTGTGGATCCTGTGGGGCATGAAGATATAAGCCTAAATATTACCGCCTTTCAACTACAGTCCTGCATAATAACAAAAGAAATCTTGTGTATATATATACGTAGGCGTTGCCCGTCTTGAGATTAGGATTGGGTACCATTTTGGCCGCTTCTCTGATTACTGAGTACAGCGAAGGTACTGTTTGACTCGGTAACAGGAACCCAACTAATCTCGCCATTGTAGCGGTTTTGGGTCTGATGCACCAAATGTAATTTCTCCGCCCTCGGTGGCATCAGGATTCCTTTCAGAAAATTTGTAATATCGAAATTCGAAACTAAAGGAAAAATAAAAATATAACTGCTAATCCAGAAGTAAAAACTGGCTCTTCTACCAATCCTTGTTCAATCATGTTGTTGAAAACTGGAGGAACCCCGTTAGCAGAAATCTTCAGATACGATATTCCCAAGATACCGATAATTATTAATTATAAATTTGATAGATCTATAAAAAAAAGAATTATAATAAAAACTTACCAACCGAACACGACACTCGGACACAATGACGCTACACTGTAAACAGTAAAAAAACGTTGACAATTTTCAAATTTTTTCAATTTTGCAGCGTTGCTTTTTTTTATTGTTAAAAATTTCAAATTGTCTGATGGAGTGGGATTAATTCCTTAGGGAGAACATCTGTACAATACCCTTTTTTCAAAATAGAGATGGCCCATTTTGTTCACCAAACAGGCATAGTCCCTGGGGAAAGTAATTGATCAACAGAACACATTGCAAAATCATTTGCTGTTGTGTTCTTTGTTGTAAAGACGTTTTGTGCTAGTGCTCCAATTTAAAATGGCTGAAGATGCTGACTACGAAGTAGAGGCGATCATCGATCGAGGGTAAGTTTTTTTTTATTTAAATTTTTTTTTGCCTAGATTTAAATTACTGTAAGGGAAATTATTATGATAGTTTTTTAAGATTTTAAGTTAAATTAAAAAAGAAGTTAAGTTAAATCAAATGAAACTATTTGATGTCTACAGCTTTTGTTAGCTGTTTTAGTTTTATACATATTTATGGTGTATTATATTAGTAGATAACATAGCAGTTTGTCACATATAAAAGGGGAGTCTATACATCGATGATTCCGATTTACGATTCGCACCTTTTTATTGGCCCATCATCATGATTGTTATAGATTTTAAAATCTTTTTTGTTTGTTTTAAAATGTTTAACAGCATTCGTTTTTCCATTTTGTTTCTTGCCCTCGTTGCAATTGCAGTTGAATGTATCCGTTAGATTGCTAGAGGCGTTTTTCAAATTATAAAAAGAAATTATTGAAATTGGACCGACGAATAATTGCTAACAATTGAGCGATAGATAGAAAAAAATAATTTCATGATTATTGCCACAAAATTAACTCTATAACGCAAGTATTAAATTTAGCTTTACCTTTAATACGCTTGTCCTCTTCGGTTCCCGCCAAAGCATAGACTCCCATAAAATCAAGAGTACCTTCTTCTATTTTAAGTTTTTTGATTTAAGTTATCAAATAGTTTTTTTAATAGGTATTTTAAATTCTTTTGTTTTTCTAATATTTCAGTTTGTTCTATAACGAAGAAGGAAAACTCCGTGTCTGGTATTTAATAAAATTTAAAGGCTATCCAGACACGGAGAATCAATGGATCCCTGCCAAATTAACCAACTGCAGGACTCTTATAAGAGAGTTTAATAAAAAGTAAGTTTTTTTCTTGAATTATAAAAATTTCTGAATTATTTATTTTTCTAATTTTTTCTAAATTTTTAGGAGGAAGTTCACTAAAAACGTTTTGACACCACCCCAATCAGATTCGGATGGGGAATTGTTTGTGGATGTTGTTGGTGGTGTAAAAGAAATTTTGTTTAAGAAATTGTTTGTCGACATGTGACACCTGACCACTTCTGATGATAATATTGGTGTTGTCCAATAATAATGAATGTGACTTAACTTTCCAATCAATCAACTCACATGAGTTTGACCATGAAATGAAAAAAAGGATATATATATTAAAATATTTTGGACAATAACAGTAACAACAAAACTTACCATGATATAAAATCATTTCCTTTGAATTATTGAAATACACAGTCATTTGTAATTGTTATTCCTAAATAAAGATAGTAATTAGGAATTCAAAATAATATAGCTTTACTTGAAAATACTTAAAATTACTTGTAAAAAAGAAAATATATCAGTACTTACAATAATAAAAATGAACAAGTGTTGATGTAAACAGAAACAAATCAAATCGATTAAATATTCGATTTTAAAAATACTTAAAAGCCTAGACAACAAGCAGAACCTCTGGTGGTTATGCAAGTGACTAAGCTTTTTAGGGATAAAAATTCCCACACCCATTTTTCATTCCAATATTTAGCAGATATATATTTTAAGAAATAATAAATTTGATTAATGATACTATAGTTAGGGTTTTCTTATACTTATTGGTGAAAACTAGAGGGTTGGAACTTCAAAGGGTGATTTTTAAAAATTTTAGAAAAAATGGCCCTTTTTTTCGTAGCGCCATAAGGAATACACGGCGAACGCAAAAAATTTCGCTCGGCGAAATTGGTACACCTGCTCCCATGTACAGGGGTTAGGGAAATAAAAATATCATAAAGCCGACCCCCACATTCTGTAACTAATCTAGTTTCCAATCTACCCTAAAAAAAGGTTTAATAAAAAAACAAATAGTTTTTTTTATATTAAATAAAAACAAGTGACACGTAGCGCCATAAGACGCCGTGTTAAAAGCGGACGAAATTGGTACAGTGTACCAATTTCGTTGGTAGGTACTGTAAGTAGTACAGTGTGCTATAGTTTATTGACCTAATGAGTGTTATAACATGAGTAGTAATAATGCTTCAACCGTCCAAATGTGTGTGTGCTCAAAACCCCTGGTAAAGGTTGTAATAGTGTATATTACTTTAGTTTTTTCTTAAGCCAATGATTGGAATGGCATCATTTGCGAAGCAAACTAACAACTCAGCAAGCCAGTAATGCCCTGGAGATCATACTGTAAAGCAACTATCCATCATATCAGAGGAACTGATAGA
This sequence comes from Daphnia magna, assembly GCF_020631705.1. NCBI lineage: Eukaryota > Metazoa > Arthropoda > Branchiopoda > Diplostraca > Daphniidae > Daphnia > Daphnia magna. The sequence continues at coordinate 7,176,933 of NC_059185.1, read as the reverse complement.
GAAAATTCGTGAAGAACGAAATGTAGAAAATCTTATTGAGGGATTCGAAAGATATGTCTACAGCTTTGGTTTAGAAGGTAACGAACAGAGATGCGTGACAAATGACAAATGCTCAAATCTATTATTTTATGACATAGAATTTTTTCCTTTTAAGTCATTTTTGCCATTATTCTGGACCGACGTCTGGGAGCCTTAAGTAAGAGTTACTTCCCGCCTATTGCTGAGCGTTAAATGTTTGCAACGAAAAATATGTTTGAAGTGTCTCATGAAAGTATGCATGAACTTCCATGGTGGAAATATTTTCCTACAAAATCTTATAGAAAACTAGCAAAATGTGAGCACATCATGTACTAGTAAAGCCAAAAATATCCAATTATATAGATTTTGCCACGTCATGATTTTATTTTTAACAGCGTATTTTCAGATTTGATTAATGAAGACCTTATCAGTGGCGAGGCTACTGAGACGCAATCGTTGGTTTTCAATCAAATTTTGACTGTTGAAGGCGTTGACACCCGTGATAATCGTCTCGCTTAGCGATCTCGATCTTGTTGCAGCTGGTATTGAAACGGTATGCACTCTCTTCCACGTATAGAATCGAAAAAATATATATTTCGTTTTCACTTATTCAGACGGGCAATGCCACCGTGTTTCTTTTACACGATATCTTGAACAATCCAGAGGTAAAGGTTCGCGTTTACGAAGAGCTGGACCGAGTTTTTCTTTCTCCGGAAGACGCAAAAACTCCTCCGCTTCTTTTGAAGTTCAAATACCTTAAAGTGTTCATCACTGAAAGTCTTAGGTATTACCAATAAAATGATAATTAGTCTTTTCCTCTTGGTTACATCTTGAAAATTTAGGATGACACCTGTGGCTCCTAATGTGGCGCGCATATTAGAAAACCGTTTATCTTTCAAGGTTATTACGTTGCTGTTGGAGTTAGCTTGGAAGTTACTTTAAATTCTTCCGACCTCCCATTACGCAATTGGACTGCAAGGATTACATTATCTGGTGCATGCAGGATTGCTGGCACGAATCGCCGGAAATGCGGCCTGATTTCAAATCTATCCGTGGACGGCTAAAGGAAATGGAAGCTGGATTGTAATAAACAACATAATTTTGACCTAAAACAGGAACTAAACAATCCACTTCTATTTGTTCTCGCTATCCCTATCAGAAAACCCAACATCTTTGACAACATCATGATTATGATGGAGAAGTACACCTACAATCTGGAAGGACTCGTCCAAGAGAGAACAGATCAGCTTGTGGAGGAAAAGAAGAAAACGGAAGCCCTTCTGCATCGAGTTTTGCCAAAGTAAAACTTATTTTCAGCCTAAAATAACAAGCAAATTCTTAACATCTGGAACACTTGTTGGTAACTGTTTAGGTCGGTAGTAGAATCGGTAAAACGAGGCGAGCCTGTGAAAGCGGAGAGTTTCGACTCTGTCACGATTTATTTCAGCGACATTGTCGGTTTTTAGCCGTTAGCACTCCGTTGCAGGTGGTCGGTCTACTCAACGAGCTTTGCACTTTGTTCGATTCCATCCTGGAAAATTATGATGCATACAAAGTGGAAACAATCAGTGACGCTTACATGGTGACCAGCGGTTTGCCCATTCGTAACGATGACCATCACGCCGCTGAAAGCGCTTCACTGGCGCTTCACCTCTCGGAGATTAGCAACTTCCACATTCGACATCAACCTGGAAAAACGCTGAAACTACGCATTGGCATCCATTCTGGTATGTTTGATTTCAATCTGTTGAATTTCATGGCCTTGTTTTAATTTATGGCCACGTAGATTCAGGTCCTTGCGTTGCTGGAGTGGTTTGATTGAAAATGCCTCGATATTGCCTCTTTGGTGACACGGTTAACACAGCATCTCGGATGGAATCATTCGGACAAGCTCTTCGTATTCATATTTCTGCAGCTACCAAAGAGCTTTTGAATAGGTTAGGTGGCTATATCATTGAAGAACGCGGAATGACATCCATCCGAGTAAGTAACAATGATTCAAAAGTGCTGGATCAGCAATACTAAGTATCTTTTCCCCGTCTTAGGGCAAAGGCGAAATGATGACTTCTTGGCTTGTTGGCGAAGAATCATGGCGTACTAGAGGGGTCACCTGGGTGCGATTGAAGGAGAAATATCCCATTTCTTCCAGAACCAGCGATTGTCGATCCACCGGTATCACATGAAATTCCGCTCATGTTAGAAGATGTCCAACTTCCAACAGAGTTAGATCCTATCGACACGTCCCCGAGTACGTGGCTATTGGGCGATTGTCCACTGGTTCCCAATGAAGATTACGAATAAAAGATGTCACAACTCAATAGCAATGTCAACATTAGTTTCGATGACAGGAATCGTTATAAAACCGGAAAGGAAACTTATAAAACTTATGCATACCAAAAAAATAATTTCAGTTCTACGAATAAACAGAAAAATTGTATGAAATTTGGGTACTTTCTTATACAATTCTCCCACGCTCGTCGATGGACATATCGTAGAGTGTACACCAATAAGGTCTATGACATTTGAAAAACATAATAGGTAAGTAGGAGAAAAACAGTTATACCTTAAGTGATTGCTTCAAGTTAATTATCAAGTGTTTACCGATGGCGCCTTCCTACTGGTATGCCGGAGAGATCTTGTGTTCAATAATGTAGTTATGTTCAACAACTTTGTTTTCAGTGTCGTCGTGTACTTTGTGATATGTGGTTTAAGACTACAAAGTTTATTAGTTAAAGTGAAGCAAAAAAAGAATGATTTACAAAAAGTTAATATGTGTTTGGGTTAGAAGTCCTCCAAAAATAAAAAATAAATTAAAATTTTTGTCTCCCCTGGGTGTTGTGGGACAGTCTTCACGGACATCTGTCTGTGACTATCCAACCCAGTTGTTTAAACAACCCCATTGGTCCTTTGTAAAATCATCCATGTTGCTATGTTTCTGGGATTGGGATGGGATTGGCTGTTGGAATTTGCAATTTTTGTAGAGATTCTAAGCTTGGCTAGTAGTCAGTACTGGTCAAAACCGTGTTTTGGAAGTATTGTTACAATGGAACGGTTTCGCAAAGTTTCTGGAGCTCGTAGCGACAGCCATGTTTGCATCGACTCGTTGGATGAATATATTTTTCATCGAAATGGAATTGTCCGCGGAATTACCAGGTAAGTTTCTTCATTGCATGCAATTTTCTGCCATGCATAAAACAATCAACTTTTTAAAAGGTACTGATGTAGTCGTTACTTGACTAGAAGATGTACGGCTAGCTTAACATGCAATGAGCAAAAATTTTTTTCTCCAAATGGTTTTCATAATCACAAGGACGACCACCTTGAACTTATAAAATTTGAGTTCATGGATTGGTGTCGTCAATAAGCTGCCAACACAAATGTCCCTCTGCACACCATTTACATGTCGGCTTTAAGAAGGTGAGCTGCTGTTTTTATTTATATCGCATTCAAGTAGAATGTTGTTATTTGTTCCTCTATATTGGATGTTAATTTCTGGCTTTACGTTTGTAATTCTTATTCCTAGATATCTCATTTCCATTTTGTATTCTTAACCTATAAAGGCATCTTGTTCATTCTTTTTTGTTTTTTTATATATTAATAGGATTTCCGGGCCGTCCGCCTGTCCAATTTGTCGGTATCCGGACTACCCTATATCGCGCGCGTCAGCATTATGTACCCGTTAATCCAAGAAAGGCACAACATTTTGCTGACCTCATCAACGCCAATCAAAGATATAGGTAAATTAAAGTACTCTAATAAATTTTCATTTTATTTAACAATTTGGTTACTTTTTCAGAATGGATTTGAATGGTGTCAACCAATTTTTCTTCGGACGCGTGGTGGCGGGGGATGGAGAAGCATTAGTTTTTGTTAACGTCGGAACTCTCCCCGCTTTCATTGATTCCCACGAAATGCATATGGACGGAACCTTTCATGCAACACCTAGAGGCTTCTACCAGTTAGCATCTTCAGACGCTGTATCATACGGCATGGTAAGTTTTTAAAACATTCCATCCTAATATGAGCAAATAGAGAAATCCAAACGACTGATTTTGTTGTGAATTGCAATTGTGAGCGACTGAGCGGATGCTGGAATTGGCTTGGGCGCAGTGCGTAAAACAGGGTTCAAACCCTTTCGGCTTAGCTTACCCACGCACTTCCAATGGATAAAACTGTATGATGTAGCTACTGAAGGGCTTATCAGTGTATGAGTGGATGTGAACCGACGGGCTGGAATATAAGCTGTATCAGCAGGCATACACTGGCAGTGGGGTGTCGGGCAGAGATAGAAAGTTAGGCGACGAGCTGACGGGCTAACCGGTAGAGATAGCTTGAGGGAGGCAACATAAACTTAGATTTCGACGGAAAAGTACAGTGTTGGGGTGAAACGGCCAGAAAAAGCTTGGATTTTGGCGGGCAAGTTGAGTCGCCGGACAAAAACAAAAAGGGTGGTTGACGGGCCGAGATGGTAAGCAATTTCAAAGAGTCAGAGTGGGAGTGACGGGCAGAGATAGTGTTAGGTGCGACGGGCAGGTAAAGTTCCAAATAGATAATCCGCCGCATCTTGAGTTGTTTTTCGGCTACTCCCTGTTATCGGATATGAAGATATCGTGGATTTTTAGTTCCTCTTCCGTGCTCTAGCGGTTGAATGTAGCAAATGGGCTAAAGTAATAATGATTTCATCATCCCCTCCCCCCCGATTTAACACGGGCACAAACCTATTAGTTCAGCACGTTAAAAAATACTGTAATGCCACCTTCCTTCGGACACTGGATGGACCTAAGCTTATTACAGTTTATTTATAAATGACATGTGATTCACGAGTAGTTATTTTGCATTTTTTTAAAGACAATCTCAGTTGCATCGTTTCTAATGACAAACAAGATCCAAACACTGTGCGAATGCTGCCTCCGTCGGTTGTTGGAGATTTGCCAGCAGAACACCGGAAGAGTTCCGGAACCTACCCTTCTCATCAGTGATTATGAGCTGGCAATACTACAATCCATGTCGGTCGTATTTCTTACTGGTAGGGCTCGTGGCTGCTACTTCCATTCTGGGATGGTAAGTCCTAAATTAAATTTATCTATGGTAACCAAGATAAAAGGATTCCCAATGAATGTCAAAAATTCTTGTAAAATAAAATTTCTTTCTTCCTTTATTTTATTCGCCGCCTCTCAGTATTATAAACTGGTCGTCGATTATGTCAAGTCGTCATGTTATATAGTTATATGTTATTGCTTCATCACGATGCAAATATCACTACATTATGGGCATTTACCTGAATTTGAGTAACAACAACAAGATGTAATGAAATTCACCATTCTAGAGTTAAGAGTTCGAAGTCCCGTTTGCTGCTAGTTTTAAAAGCGCTTCCACATTTCTTTCAAGTCCAAATATAGGTATGCCTGCTATCTGGGGTTAGGACAAGCATACAGGACGAACGACCAAATCAACCGCCTAGTGAAACTCGCGATTGCACTTGCTCTTCTCCCCCCTAATGATGCTTGGATTGGCTACGAGGGGGTAGCTAAAATTCCTTCAATTTCAAACTAAACGATTAATAATTTTATGTTATATAGGAACTACGGAGCTACGCTAACGAAATCGGTGGCGCTATTGACGCAGAATCCAGAGTACGCGTCAACCAATTTGTCCAGTATATACGATCATTTTGGATGGAGTGCATTGGACCAGAGAGATTCTGCGTCAACATGGACAACAACAGAACAAATAACCAGGTGGAAGCAAACCACCGATCATTCAATCATAATATAGGGAATCCACACCCCAACCCGTGGTATTTTTTAGGTTAATTTCTATTAACTTTCTCCATGTTTCAAAAAGAAGTAACGTTTCCATCTTTTAGATCGCCTTCAAGAATTTGGTCAGGAGGCGGAGTACAGCTTCCTAGCCTTACGGGATGGCACTCCTGTTAGAGATAGAAGACGTCAAAAATACGTTACGCGAGACAGGGAGATCAGGACTCTGCAGATTGATCTACAGAATGGACGGATAACCATCCGGGAGTTCTTAATGGCAGCAGCGTTCCACTTCGAGCCCGTCGAAATAGAATTTCGAGAGCAAAACGCAGAAGAACTTAACCGCCCCTTTGACGAAGCACGTGCGGCATTCGAGGCTTTGCTACATGTTCCACCTGCCGTCATTGATGCCCCGAATTTCGCTTTCAAGAAGATGAAATAGTGGAAATCGAAGTAGTTCTTGCTGCGGAAAATCGTCTGGAAATTGCTGCAGTCGAAGATCCTGGGGCTCCAGTTGCAAGGGGTCGTGGAAGAGGACGACCTCATGGAAGAAGGCGACCGCAAGTTCGCGGAGCACCAAGACGGGAGGCGAATGAGCAAATAGCCGTTGTCGATCCACCGGCTGTAAATAGACGTGGAAGAAGAGGGCGACCCCGTGGACATCAAGGTAGAGCACCCGCGCCACGTCAAGGTGCACTAGTTGAAGTAGGCCCAATCGGTAATCCTGCTGCTCTGTTGAATGAAAGAGGCGGTGCCGGAAGAGGACGTCGATACGTTCGTCGGGTTGCACCAGCTGATCCACATTTGGAATCAGAAGACTCGCAGGATGAAGACAACGCCGTGAGGATGGAAAGATTTTTCGAAGCTCAAAACGCGAATTTCTTGCAAAGAAGAGCAAATGTAATGGCAAGATTACTTCAACTACGACAGGAAAGGGAAATAGGGGCTGCTCAACAAATAGAAGAAATTAACGAAGAGTTGCTCGTAGCGGATGTTCTGCAACATCAGAGAAATATCCTTCCACAATTCCCAGAAATTAACCATGATGGTAATTGCCCAGTGTGTTGGTTAAGGATGCCAAACACCGTATTAAACTGTGGTCATATTTTTTGTTTGGAATGCATTGAAATCATTGAAGCGTCGGGGATTAGAACGTGTTCAGTGTGCCTCTCAGCGTTCGACACTCACCGACCTCTTCTCCCAAATGATGTGAATGCTGCCAATATTTTGTTGGAATTCGGTAACCAACACTAATGTTTTAATTTAGGCAATCTTTGTCCAATAATTGGCCCATTTAGAAAACATGCGTTCAATCAAGAGAGTAATACATATGAGAATCAAGAATTGTGACATTGTTCCACTTCATTTATTCTTATTTATTCAACATGCACTGCCACGTATGTTTAGAAAAAAAAGTACATATCAATGAAGAACCATGGCAAAGATAAATTGCAAGTTGCTCTCATCACCCATCTCGTCCGATTCTCTCTAGGATTCATAAAAGTAAGTCTCATCAGCTATGTACAGAATTCTAAAACAGAGATAAAATATCTGATACGGTGAAAGATTAACAGACCAGAGGAAGAACCTTTTAACATGGTGAAACAAAGCCGAGTTCACTTCAGTCGATTCAGACGAAGTTGGTAGGGCTGGATAGCTGGCAATATATGGCACGGGAAGAATTTTGCGAGCAGGAGTGAAAAGGTCATCGATTTCGAAAAGACAGGCACCAGTGTGCTCTAGCGTTACATGAACTGAGAATGTAGCTATTTTCCCATCGGTTGGAGTACGTGACCAAGATACGTTTGGCCATGCCGAGTTGTTCAAAACGGTGCCTTATCTTCGGATGTCCAAGAACGGAGGATTTTGGAATGCCGTCCAGACAACAATGATAAGCCAGGGACGGCAATTTGACTCAGTATGCTCGACTGGCCTAGTGGAAGTAAGCTGTTTATTGTCACTGTCTACAAATAGCACTTCGGCTTCACTTCCTTCCACTTTCAAGATTAGGCCACAGTGCCGCCAGCCATCATCCTTGTATTAGCCGACACCCACACGCTTGTTATAGATTCTTTTGAGGTATATAAAAGAATATAAATTAGAAGAGTGAAAGGATTCTGACCCTTCGCTTACCAATCACCTGTGTAAGCTGCAGCCAATTTGTCCAGTAAGTCTTCAAGAAGTGGACCCACATCAACCGTATAGCAGCAAAAGCTGTAGGGGTTGTCGAAAAATACGGTTTCGAGGATCGTCGTTGACCCTTGTAATCTTTTGTGAGGTGGGTAGAAAAGTTGAATGGGACACGAAATCGGCACTACCCGCTTGTGGAGTTCAATAGGATTGTTTGAGTGGGAAACACAATGGGTTCACCGTTTTACCAATGTATTTGTTTCACGTAACCTCGACTGGCATTTGAATTGACAGAAGAAATACTCCGCGTCTTTTATCTTTGGTACATTTTCACCAGCTTTTGCGGAATCCCACTAGTCCGCATTACCATTCACGATTGGCAACTTTCCACCAGCCTTTCGAGGAGCACACGAGTCCACTAACTTATCATCGTTTAGGATTGCTGCATGATCCATGGCAGTATTAGGCATTTCGTTTGAAACAAATCCCGATTCTTGGGAGCCATGAAATACGATTCCTCACTGGCTGGACACCACCAACTACGTTACAATGAATAACAATCACATCGATTTTGCAGCCCTTTTAATTATTAAAGAATTTACCTGTAGGTACCATTCCGTTACTGCGGGGACATATTGAAGCATGCAGTCAGGGGCCGATTAATGTAATTGGTAAGAATATTATGCAACGTCGCAGGAAAAACTCAGTTAATGGGATGACAGAGCTTCACGCAAAATGACTTGCCATTGACCTGGAGAGCCTACTCGTCTTATGGTGCGTTTACTCCGAAAATAAAACAGTAAATACCAAATGGTTGTTTGTAAAAGAACTAGAGGGTTTTCAAGTGAAACCCATATTTCTTGACGGGAGATGTTGATATTGTTTCCGTACTCTATAAAGAAGATGGATACCTAGATTTTAAATCATAAACACATTGCCCTTTCAGGCAAGACAGTAAACTTACATCATTGTCATATTCGTTTATAGATTGACAAATAAATTCTTACTCCTTCGAAGTCAGCATGCACACCCAAACACATCTTTCACTTTTTAGTGTTTTTTATCTTCCTTTTCAAGTATTGAAGGCATTTTTCTTTCCATGTGATCCCTTTTGAATCACTACATCACCTAAAAGGAATTTTGTGGCCAGAGGATAGAAAGTGCTAAGAAAACTTGAAGTTGATGGATCATTTTAATGCACGCCATCAGAACCATTACAGTGTGGACATAATCTATGCAGAAAACTTCAAGATACCCAATTCTTACAACAGTGTGATCACTGATTGTTGCTCTCAGTCAGCTATTATTTACCACCATGCTAAAACCTTATCCTCTTAAGATCACTCACGATAGGCCGAGGACAACATTGTAAATTCCTTGCAATAACCTGTTCTTCCATTTGGGTTGCAAAGCTACTATCTTTTTATAACAAAAAATCAAATTGCAGTAATTGGCCTTGTTTCTGTTGGCAGTCAATGGCCTCAACCACATGTGTCATTTTGACGTTGAAGAAGATACTCTAAAACAACAAAAGATAAACAAACAGTAAATAATGACTAACCTCTTCTTGCAGTTTCTTGTCTGTCAGGTTCTAATTTGCATTTTTCTCTTTGGAATACAATTGAGGAGTACCAAGATCAATAGTGATGCCAAGATTACATTCCACAAGCAATTTTTAATTTTAGCTTTTCTACGTAGCTACTGAACAAACAACATAGAAAACAGCTACAATGAATGGTTCTATTCCAAAGCATCTTTCAGTTTACCTTTGAAAAAACCACTGCTACTGCAAAATGTCAGTCACTTATTGTTTCAGACAGGTAAGTTGGGTTGTAGGGAGTCTCTTGAAGGAACTTGCACTATTTCACTCAACAGACCACGTCTGTTCTTCTCTCTCCAGATGCTGCTGCAACATGTGATGTTCATCTGCTTTCTACATAGACCCATGAATCCATGCCCCAAACACATTACTATCGGTTATTGACGGTTGACGCACTTGACGACTTGACATTAACGTTGACGGCTTCATGCTTCATGGTAATGGATTACGACGGACGTACAACGGCAACGTTGTGCGAGTCCTGACTACTGTTACTACTGAACAGTTGTTACAATGCTACAATATTCTACTGAATACTTACAAAAACTTACTTATGAATTATTACTTACGCAACTTGTTATCAATGGTTAATTTTATTTGTAGCATAAATTACATGTGAAACATTTTACTTGTAATACTAAAAAAAAATGCACAATTTTATCTATATCATGTATTACAATTACAACATTTTACTTATAAATTATTTCTAAATTTGTTTCTAAACAATTTTTTTTACTTGTGCAAAAATTTAATTTCGAATTATTACTTATGAAACTCGTTATCTATGGTTCATTTTTTTAATAATATTAATTATATGTGAAACATTTTACTTTAGATACTTTTTACAAATGCACCGTTTTATCTATGACATGTATTACAAATGAACAACATTTTACATGTATTACAATTTAAATACGCACCATTTTATCCGTGATATTTATTACAACTGAAACATTTTAATTATGAACTATTTATAATTTTCTTTCAAAAAGTTAATTTTACTTGTGGTCATATTTACGCATTAATGCAACAGTGAAAATGATTTTATTAATAAAGGTTCTAATGAACATTTTTACTTGTAAAACATTGTGCTTCTGCAACAATTTATTAAAGAGCATAAGTGTCAATGATCGATTTTATTAGTGGAATTTTACTTGTGAACAGTTTTATCTGTGAGAATACGTTCTTACGCTACGCAGCCGCGCGCCAGCCAATTCAATGTTGTATACGACCCTGGTAGTGACAATGGACACTAGTTCAAATTGTCAGCCGAGGGAGCAGAGAGCCGAGGCCCGACCTAGTCCGGCTTCGTCTGCACTGCAGAGAGCATCCAAGAGCCAACACACACACAGAAAGAAAAAAAAGAAAATAATAAAAAAACAAAACACTGTTTCACACACTCTAAAAGATAAAAGTTTCAGCTGGTTCCCTTCCTTAGTGTCTTCCCGTTTTCGTCAAAGCAGAATGAGATCCCAAAGCAGAAAACAAAATGTTCATGAAAGTGTCAACAGTAAAAGTGATGTTGCTATTGTCGCATCAGAAGATTCGGAGTCCATCAAACTGTCACAGAAAAAAAGTCATAATATAATCAACCTTGCCGAAGGACTGCCAATGCAGATTACTAAGGAACAGTTAAAAGCTATCCTCTCCCAGCCAGCCAGCAATGTTGCCGACAAAGTTGTGCTGCTTGATGCTAGAGACAGGCTTGTTCGTTTAACGAGAGATATAAAAGGCAAAACTGGTAATACAAAAAAAGCTATCACCCTCAGAGGTACTTGTCTAGATATGTGCCCAGAAAAGGAAAGATATTCTAGAGCAGAAAAACATAGACTTGCATTGTTTGAAATGCTTGTTTCTGATGAAAAGGTTTTTGTTAAATATATTTTATGATTGTGAAGTTGTGTGACTAAATGCATTATTTAACTATAGGATTATGAAGTTGATCACAGACTGGCTGTAAAAGAATATTCCAGGAGTTCTGCTGACCAGGCTGAACCATTGGCACATGAACTTAGACCACTTCCTGTCTTACAAATGACAATGGATTATCTTATTGCTAGAATTGTTAATCGTTGTGATAAACCTGGTGAAAACTTGGCTGAATGGTTTAATTTTTTGTGGGACCGAATGCGAGGAATAAGAAAGGTAAAAAAAAATATATAATAATTATAATTATACATAATCAAATAAAAAATTCAATGATATTCAGAATTATTATTATTATTTTTTTTTAAGGATATAACTCAACAAAGCTTGTGTGAACCAGGATCTGTGGATTTGGTTGAAAAATGTGCCCGTTTTCATATCCATTGTACAGCTCGATTATGTGAGTTGGATATGCAAGATTTTGACCAGAAAATCAACGACGAAAATCTTACGAAATGCTTACAGACTCTGAAGCATATGTACTACGACCTGTCTGTGAAAAATATCTTCTGTGCGAACGAAGCGGAATTTAGAAGTTATGACGTCCTCTTACATTTGAACGACGGTGAAATTCTCAGGTATTGCGAGTTTAAAATAAAAGTCGCATTTCTTGAACTAAAACATGTGGTCTACCATTTCAGAGAAGTACTGCAGTTACGTGCTGAAGTTCGCGATTCGCATGAAGTGCGATCTGCTCTTGAGTTTGTCAATACTTTGAACAGCCGAAATTACGTTCGCTTCTTCAAATTAGTCAAATCGAATCAAGATTATTTACAGTGTTGTCTACTTCAGCGCTACTTCAATCAAATGCGCAATCAAGCTCTTCAGATAATGTTGCAAGCATATGGACCACCAAAAAAGGCCAAGTAAATGAATTTTTTTTTTTCGTTTGACCACCTTATCAATCGTTTCCATTTTTTCCCACTTCTTTTTTTTTTCTTTCTTTTAAATATAGATACAACTGAATAGTTTAGTAAGCCTACTGGGTTACGAAGATGAGGAAGAAGCAGCGTCTTGGTGCGAATGTCACGGACTGCCTCTCGACTTCGAAAAAAATACAGTCAAGTTTGATCGTTCGAGTTTCATAGAACTTCCCGAAAAATTCCCTTCCATGCGACGCTCTTCCATTATCGAAAGTAAACGAACGTCTTTGGTCAGCAAATGCATCGCGAAAAACGATGTGCCAGAAGATCCCACTTTACATCATACACCATGTAATAGTTTCGATAGCAATGGTGTGTTGCTTCAAGAAGCATGGTTAGCTGAAGATCACGAAGAACTTGTTACCACCATAGCCCCTCCAGCTGTTCCTCCGACCACTAAATCACCTGCTTCTATCTCCATTTTACCGAATTTGATAGAAAATATTTCCATTAGGATTCACAATGAACTGATTAACACAACAGTATATGGAATTGCCAAAGAAATTGCTGTGCAAGTTGCCATTCAAAACGCTAAAGTACAAACCACCCATCGGATTTTCAAACAGTGTTTGGATGACTTTGTTAGGTATAATAACTATGGTATTTCCATGCTTTTATATGTATTTGTTTTCTTTTGTTCATTTTGTTTATCTGGTTTGCTTATTTATTTTTTTTTTTTTTTCCAACCCTTAGCGATTTTTGCTCGGAACTTGTCAGCGAAGTATTATTTGAAATGCAAACTGCAAAATTTCAAGAGCAACATAAATTAGACGTGGAACACAAAGTGCGTCACTTCTCTGTGCAGGTAAATTGAGACTTTGTTGTAGTTTAACTCTGAATAATATTTGCTGTGCATTCCTGCTAAGATTTTTGGTGACATTGTGGAAAACGTAGTCTACGATCAAGTGAAAACCCTTTGTATTGAAGAAATTCAAATGGCTGCTCGTTTACATGATAGCGCCATGAAAGAAAAGCATGCGCGTCGAGTGCTAGATGCATTAGTAAGTGAGTTGATCGCAATCGAAAGCCGGGTAGTTGCATCCGACGTTGCCTGTGAAGCTGTTGAAACGAGGTAGTATGACATGCTCCTTCATTTTGACGTACCTGCTTGGATCCTTGTTAATTTCGCATTGCACATTTTAGGGAAAATATGGTATCTCGGGTCTTAGACTTAACTAGCAAACGTAAAATCCGTCGTTGTATTGCAAAGTGGCGTAGATTCACTGCCTTGCAAATGCGCCGAAGGAAAGAAAAGCAAACGTTTCCAGCTTGCCCCTCGCGTATGGTATTCAGTCAACAAATAGCTTCATTGAAATCTAAAGGCGAGTCGTCGGGCGTATCCTTGAAGCGCAAATCTCTTGTCGAGCAAAGCGTTTCTGTCAAACGTTGTAACTCTCTTTCGGGTAACTATTGTTACATGAATAACCATTTTTATATCTGATTTCATATGAAATTGTGCTTCTCAGATCTTCAATTTAACTTAAAGAAAATAAGTTTGTCATTGGCCGAACAGAAATTTGATTTACTGCCGCTGCTTGAACGATCACCATCAATTTGTTTTGCCAAAGAACGGAACCGCTGCTGGAAACTTATCATTTTGGCTATCAATAATGATAAAGTTGGAGAGTTTTTTCGGCATTGGTTTGGCTTCTTTAGAGCAAAACAAACTACAGACGGGGTAAGAGAAATTTCTGTTTTGATACCTATCATTTGACCTATGAAAAATCCTATGATCCATAACACATTTTATGACATTTAAAACAAAAAATTCTAGTGGCTGTACACGGAAACAAGGGCAGATCAAAATCGTATCACGTTCTGCGTCCGTTTCGTGACCAGTTGTCAACAAATATCCGAACTTTTGCAAGGAGCAAATGCTCTTCTTGTGGTTTACGATCCTACTTCGGAGGTTGAAAACACGTTACATAGCCTAGCCCAGTCTGTTCAAGTTCAGTCAAAGTATTTTCCGCTGTCTGTCGCGTCTATCGCATCGAAAAATCATTCTAAAAAAATTTGACCGTCTTGTGTGCATTCTGAACCCATGCTGCCACACAACTCTAAGCTTTGAAGAACCAAGCATCGATAAACATTGTAAAGTGAGTAGGCTATGCTTTTTAATTTCTTCTCTCGGGCGCTCATTTTTAAACTACTTAATCCACTTGGAATACCGTTTTAGCTTATCGAACTTTTCTCAACTCTGGTCCAAGCGGGGCAAATAACCGCCATCTCGCCGTCCAGTCGCGTGTGCACAACAACCATGTGGGAACTGGCAAACAGTTTTATTTCCCATAAGGTCCTGCCTACGATCTATCGTGATATGCAACTACGGTTGAAGTATAGCCTTCCTCATCAGGTAATTGGTGTACATTGAATTCATCAGAAGCGCGCTAAAATGTCATTGTTGCTTAGTCTTTGGCTCGTCTGCTGAATTTTCATAATCATGCCGTCAGATGCCTTCTAGAAAACGTCTTGTCAGACTCCGAGCTCAGTAAAATTCGATGGCCTGCTCCTGAATTCGTTGAAATACCTGATCTCTCTCTTCCTCCCGTAAACTGGAATTCCAAAGAATATCAAAACGATGTAAAAAAGGTACTGGTTTCGATCTAACAGAAATGAGTAGTAACAAAGTAACCCAACGTTAAAGTGGCTTTTCCTTGCAGTCATTCGAAAGATATTTAGTTCTCCCATACTGGCAATCAGGTGATCACGACTTTTCGTCACTGTGTGCTTCATTGTGCCAATATTGCACTGATATTTCCATCGGGACAGATATCACGGCGTTGTTGTCAAGGTAAGACAAAAAAGAGTTTACCTCCTCAGAATTAATCATAGATCTTTGTGCTATTGCATCTTAGGATTGATTCCGTTTTGATGCAGACTAAACAACATTTCGAAAAACGTCAACCTAGTCGAACATCTTTCAAAGAGATTATTCCATGGACTGATATTTTTCAAGTATCTTCAATCATTAGCAACACGTATTTATTTTTGTATTTGTCACGCTAACTGTGCCTGTTTGTTTTTTTCCTTCCAGGCCTGCATTGATTATCGTCTGCAAGAATTCGCCAATGAAGGGTCATCCAAGTTAATTGGATACTTTCCCCGAGCCCTTGATAAAATCCAGTCCAACGCCTCGTGGATTCATGCTAGAGGTTTCTTGGAATCAACTGGTGGGACAAGGAATAGTTTATAAATTTATTTTATACCTTAATAATTTTTTTTCTGTGTTATTTTATTTATGACAGAACAAGTTTGCGTGGAACTGGATGCTCAGCGTTTTGACCGTGAGAAAACTGAAGTTTCCATTTGTCAACAATCCAAATCGCTTGATGTACCAGATAGCATTGCCACCCTTTGCGCTGCTATTGCTGATACTTCTAGACGAAGTCGTCAAGAAAACAAACTTTTCGAATCAATTCTTCTCCGCGTTCATACTCCAGAAAAAAAGCCTGTCAGATGTTCACCGGTAAAGCAGTTTTCGGCAAGACCTTCCAGTATAGAGGATCATTATGAATTGTTAGAGAAAAGACTGGAACAATCCCGTTATGAGGATCAACAGTTTGAGTCTTACTTGAAACGCGCATTACAAGATTTTTGAAGATCTAAAGTAACGCAATAAAATTGTATTATAAACAGCATTGATGAATAAATAAATGCACATTTGATTTTACAGTAGAGATGGCACAATCATTTTCCTTGACTTAAACACTGAAATTTTGAATTTGAACGCATTGCGAGTTTGTTGCCTGGTATTTTTTAAACAAAAAACTACTTTCTTCGTCCTAGGTTGTGTAATGGTCGAATTGTCATCAATCCCCGTACCTTGGATGGTTGAAAAATATGTTCAGAGGAAGACAAGTGAATAAGCAGAGCTAGGAGTTAATTCAATTAGCCGAAGGTGTGCTTAAAGGCAAGGAAAGTAACCTCCTCCCCTACCCCAATCCCCACGCTAGGGTTTCATCGCTGCTCTCTGATACGTCGTATCGTTGCTTTGCGCTCCGTTTCAATTGAAAGTTAGGTCGAAACTCAGTCTGTTCGTCAGTCTGTTCGGCTTAAACATCCTGTATGAGGAACAATACTTAATCATAGACGTAAACGGAAACGATGTGGACTATCATATGGTTCCAAATCGTTCTTCTCGTCTTCATCACGTTTTTTGCTGGGAACCAAGCCGAGTAAGTTCTGTTTCGCTTTTTAGCTATTATTGTAGCACCACTGATTTGTGCACTTCTATGCAGTCGAGTCGGTTAGGCAGATATAGCAGGCACGGTGATCGATATCCTCTAATAATTGAAACGATTTTTGTCTGCTTGTATTTTATTTAACTATTGGAAAAAGTGAATTTACAGTAAATATGGCAATTTAACTGACGACACGTTACCCTTTGTCTCCTTCTTAAAGACAATTTTGGTCCTTCTCAGTTTTTTAAATCTATTTGATCAACTTTGCTGCAATTCTTATGTCTAGTGTCAGCCTTCCGCAATGGGTGAATGTTGATGACGTTGAACATAGCCTTTGAAGTCTTTGTCGTAGTAGAACAGAACAGCATATTGATCGAAACTAATCAACTATTTACGAATTCGTAAAAGTAACTTCAGCCTGGCACGTGTCTCTGAAAAATCGGTTGCCGACAAAGTTCATTCGGTCTTTACCTCTTCACCTCCTTTCAATAGTGGGAAATAGCAGCAACGCTGTTTTTGGCGTTTTAAACTTAATTAGAAAAAAATATATATATTTACTCTACGATTGCAACTTCTGCATTCCACATTACTTATTTGTTTATCAATTGATATCGCATTTTTTTTCCAATTTGGAGGGATGAAACGAGTTTGGTGCTTACGGATATCTTACCAAAAGATACCAAAACATATGACAAAAATCGGCCTCCGAAATATTCCGGGCAACCAACCGTCGTAAACATTTCAATTTACATCTGCAAAACACAAAAAATTTATAAAACATTTTTCTTTTTTCTGGAAGGTATATTTCCACGTAACGGTTCTATCAATCGACACCATCAACGAAGAATCAATGGTATCCTGCTCTCACTTATTCGTGTGGAGAACATAATTTTATTTTGTGATTCCATTCCAGACATACGTCGCGGATATTTTTCTGGCACAAAGTTGGAGGGATCATCGCTTACGTTTACCGGAAAACATGACATCCGAATACCGGTAAGATGACTACTACGGTTTGGATTTTTCATGGAACGGTAGTGACCTAATCGTGTACCGCCAATAGTTTTATAACTCACGATTCGTGGAGCTTCTCGTTCATTTTTTCTTTAACAAAGTACTTCAGCCAGTTAAAGCAAAATGTGTTTTATTTATAACTTAAATAGAATTCTTGATGTCGGTTGGCTCCACAACATTTGGCGCCCAGACGTTTTTTTCAAAAACGCCAAACAAGTTACATTTCACGAGATGAGTGTCCCAAATCACTATCTGTGGCTTTACCACGATAAAACGTTGATCTACATGGCAAAGTAAGATTAAACCTTTCGCATTTTGAGATATTGTTTCTTTTTACTAGTTTCTTGGCATCAAGAATTTAGTGTGGAGACCAGCCCATAAAAGCTGATTAACTAATCACATTTCTTAACCTTTTTACCATTGTCATACTGTTACTGCAAGGTTGACGTTAGTATTGTCTTGTGCCATGAAGTTCGAGTCCTATCCGCATGATACACAAATCTGTTCCATGCAAATCGAGAGCCGTGAGATATTTATACCTTTACTTTGATTCAGTTCGCACTCGAAATCATTCGGTCTCTGTTTGACTAGTTTCTCACACGACATTCGATTTGGTGTTCAAATGGAACTTGACTGATCCACTGGTGACAAATCCTGATATCGAACTCCCTCAGTTGGATATTGCAAAAAATTTTACAGAAGACTGCACGTTGGAATACTCAACTGGTACGCTATTTGTTGGAAACTTTGCGTTTTCTCCCGTTTGGTTGAATGATTTCTGTTTTTTTCCACCCCCCTGTTTTTGTGTTCTTACTTTTACTTGTATGGATATCAACCATGAAGGAAATTTTACTTGCTTGGCCGTGGTATTTAATCTGCGACGCCGACTGGGCTATCATTTGTTTCACACATACATTCCGTCAGGGCTAATCGTAGTCATGTCCTGGATTTCATTCTGGATCAAACCGGAAGCAATTCCGGCTAGGGTTACCTTAGGAGTTACATCGTTACTCACGCTCGGTAGGTCACGCTTTTCAAATATTGTATCAACAATCAGTTTTTTTAATATTTTTACTTTAGCTACTCAAAGTACACAGTCACAAAGGTCTCTGCCTCCCGTTTCTTATGTCAAAGCTATCGACGTCTGGATGTCATCATGCACTCTCTTCGTGTTTATGTCTCTCATGCAGTTTGCCGTAAAACATTTTTTTTTTAAATTATTTTATGAAAAATTGCAATGCACGCCGATGTTTTCGAACTTAATGACTCGGTACATTTTATAGGTGTGCAACCACTTCATGGGAACTGGCACTCCGGCAAAGCCCAAAGTCTTATCTGACGAAGAACTTAATTCCAGTGCTCTTGATTTGGTAGGCTATGTGTCTATTTTTGTATTTATTTACTTTTTATTAATCCTGAGAAGTTTATGGTGTTTTCAAGGTCAAGGTATAACCAAGGTTCAGTCATAGATTAATTAAATCTTTCCGTTAATCTTGATTTTCAAGCCAGGGCACAATAACGGGCTATTACGTTTCCGGGCGAAATCTCCTAATTCGGCAGGCCGGAGAACAACTCCTAAATACGTCACATCTTGCTACGGTCGTGAGGTGAAACACAGTGTTGCGCAAATGAGGATTTAATCAAGCATTATGCCTATATTTCCCTGACGTAGGTGGCTCTTTTCATAGACAAATGGTCTCGATTCGTCTTTCCGTTCGCATACCTTATCTTCAACACTTTCTATTGGATCACCTACCTGGAAGACGTTAACATCAACTTGTGAAACAAACTCGTGAGACTATTTGGCGACATTCCCATCATAACTGTAGCTCTCTGCTTTGTACATTTTCTCATATGACCATCAATATCTGACTTGTTGGCTTTCTTTTATTGTTATAATTATTTTTCCTGTCCTGTTTTCTTTTTTCTTAATAATAATAAGACCAATCGAAACAATTTTCCGGTTTCTATACATGCACTGTTTCTTTCACATTTCACGCATTATGCAGAAATGAGGCACCTACGATGATGATTTAGTTAGTAACTGATAGGTTTCTCCGGTTTACTGCATGGTAAAAGACTAGGCATTGCCGTGAACAAAAAAAATTTAAGATACTTAATTTTGTACTTGTTCTAAATACATGTGTTCGCCTAGTTGGGAAGACCGTCGGTGGTTTTCGTCGGTTTGTTTGTTTCTGCGCTATTTTCTTTTTGGTTTCTTACGGTATTTTTTGTGGGTTTATTATTATTAGTCTGTGTTTTGTTTTGCTTTTCTTCCGATTTCTACGCCATGCAACGAGTGTTCTGAGTTGCTATAGTTAAATAGAAGGGTTTGCCGGGTTTTGCTGACTACCAGGTTGAGTGTACGAGCATTCTGAATTATAGCCTCTTTAGCGGTTTTTCCAAGATCTTCCCTTTGCCGAAATCAATGGATTCTAATTATCTTGTGCAAAGGCGTACACCTGATCACCGAGTCGGCAAGGCCCGAAATTAATATATACATAGTATGTTAAACAAAGTCAAACGCAGTCTAAATGTCCCCATTTCTAGGTACAGTATAACGTGATGGACGAATTTTAAGAGCGCTTCTTCTTTTTTGTCCTTTTTCTATTTTATTTATTGTCCTCTAATTCAATCATTACTTTGGGTGACTTATAATTGGTGGCTAACCCTTATTGCCAGTTGGCGTTTGAAGTGTCCCAATCGGTACCGATAAACCGCAGCCGACGTACACGACCGTGCAATCACAACGAAATCTTTATTGCGAAGAGATGAGACGATGGCGTTTAATATGTGTATTCTTCAAAACCCGCTACAAAATCCGACCCTCTTCGTTAATTTCGATCGCGTTTCAGAAACATTTCGTGCGTCTTGGCCATTTTTCAACATTAGTGCATCTGTAGACGCGCCCGTTGCTTGATAGTTTGACTACAGAACTAATTGAACTTGGTTTTTTTGTGACATTTTCAGTTCACCGGGGTACGAGTGTATGCCACAATGGTTTTTAACTCTACAATGGGTAGGTTCTTTGTCGCCCTTTCTTGTAGGTCTGACGTAGGCAGCGTTATGCTTGTACCGAATGAAATCAATACAACGAGGTCTCAACCACGGTGCGTCTTTTAGCAGTTTAAAAAAAAAAAAAAAAAAAAGATCCCTATCTCAACGTCTTCGGAAAAGGGACAGCTCAGTTTTCACGTTTTTCTTGCTACTTATATCGACGACAGGAAAAATAAGGAAACCGTTCTGTAATTTGATTAGGAGCAGTGTACCTCTGTTGCAGTGAACTCGGAGCCAGAAGCGGTAGGTGAACACCTTCACTAGATGGGCTTCTTTATCGCGACGTCCTGCAACGAAAATCTTATGCAGTTGTGTAAGCCGTGCGCTAGAAGCTAGATGGGATTCGCTCGTGTTGTCTTTGTTAACAGCTAGCACTGATCATGTGGATAATTCAAGCAGCTCTGCTAGTAGTGACGGTCTTCGTGGCAGGCAGTGGACATGAGTGAGTAATTTTTCACGCTTCTTTGTAAATGATTTTCGCGCAATTGAGCACTTGAGCGTTTTAGCAATCTACTTTTATTTGGGCAAAAATGTGTTTTTGTAAGACGAGATAGTTTTAAGGTAGCCCATTGAACGATAGTTGGAGATTGCTGGAATTATCGTTCAAGGGGTTACCTCATTAGCAGATATTTCTCGTTCGAAAAAGTAATTCGGAAAAAACTAGTTTGGTCCCATTTTAAATAACAATGTCTCCCTTTGCAAGAAAAGGAGAATGGCTTTCCATTTTACTTGTTTGCAAAAAGAAATTCTGTCGGCATGTGTGACCAGTAACAAAATAAGCTGTTGTTTGAGATGGTTGTAAAAGGATCGCACAGTACAAAAGTTTATCCCAAAGCTTTTGTTAGGCTTTTTATTTATATTTATTTTATTTAATAATTTGAAAAAAAGTAGTTTAAAAAAACTTAAGCTCAGAGATGATTTAATGATTTTAAAGACCAATTCTTTTAATTCAGAAAAAAATTTAATACAACACAAATTATTTATTAAAATTGAATCCAGGTTTTATACGATTTTATATTAAATATTCAAAAAAATTCAAAAATTAAATATAAAAAATTAAACTAAAGTGTTACGTTGGCTCCCTTCGTTAAAGAAGAACTTGCATAAAAATACGAATAACATCTAGCATTCAGCATAATTAACAAGTCACTTCAGAAATTTTTTTTTACGTATTATGTATCAAATGGATACTTTTATTTTCCCTAGTACCAAGGCCAAAATATGTACGAATTGCGGCATGCGAAGGGTTTGCCTTAATAAAAAAACAATAAAAAAAAGAACAACAACCAAAAAAATAATAATAATACCCGGCATTTTTACATGATGTTGCTACCTTATGGTTTAGTTTATTCACCTTTTTTTGCTTGTTTATGTAACATGTTTGTATTCGAACAGGGTGCCTACGATGTCTCTTCTTACCAGAAAAGGTAAACGTTGGCCAGAGTTGTCTAAACACCCGCAGCGGTTCGGCTCTTCGAGCCCCTTTCAGCAGCCATCAGTCATCTCAATCAGGGATCCAGATGTAGCAATGGATCTCTTCTCTGTAACGGGTATACATAAGAAAGGAGCAAGAAAAGACGTAGACAAATTGTTAGACCGAAATGAGCTGTTCAGAAGTGTTGGCCATTTGCCATCAGAGAACAAGAAAAAGAATCCAGTTCGCCATCATCGACGTAAAGCCGACCGTCACCATATCTTTCTTCAAGACCAGTCGGCATTCGAAAGTGAAACAGAAGACTATCGGGGGGTTTCGAGGAACAACATGGAAGGTCCTGGAAGCACGCCATCCCAGCGTTCAGCGGACGATTACGACGACCTTACAAAATCTAGAAATGAAATAACAGAAGAATTGGCCACAGTGACTTCAGAACCCGTACATCCCAACCGATGCAAAGGCTCAGGGAATAGCAAGGATTCTAACTGCACATCGGAGCGGAATCATTTTCCGTCCTCCGTCTTGATGATCGAAGCTCATTATAATCAGACGGTACGGGACTTTTTGCAGATCTGTACACCTGTGGAAAGAGTAGAAATCAGTGGTGTCGACGATGTTCAAATGCTTCTCAACGCCCTTTTCGAGCAAATGACGGTTAAAGACAAGAGTATGAAAGCCTCCAGCATTGTTTTGCTCTTCAATCTAGAACATTACGCTAATTGGACAAAAGAAGACGTCATCGAGGTTCTGCAAGCCTCTGTCACTGCGCTTCGTAACGGCTTCAGCGACATGATGATTTACAGCAAATTCCATCAAGACGGGGCCGATTTCAACGACACCCACCTCACTCTAACTTACGACGTCAAGTATTGGTTGTCAGAACTTTGTAATCAGAGGCTGACGCCATGTGCCGATTTCGCCTCCATCATCCTCGAGTCGGTCTTGCAAATGAATCAAATTGAACAAGAAGAAGCTGATAACGAAGTCTCATCTGATGTAAAGGATTCCTTAGACGATGCATCGTCCCAAGCTAATGCGTAAGTATTCAATTTTGCATGGGTGTAGTTAAAATAAAATAGCAATTCAATTAATATGGCTATTTAATTATGGCTTTGCAAGATGGTGCCAGCAACTTGGATTGGGCCCAGGCTCACGGATCGTCGATGTAAGAGCATTGCTTCTGAAGCCTACGGGTGGCTACCACAGGTTCGGCTTGCTCTAAATTTTTCGCACAAAAAATATAGCTATATATATATTTTAAACACGATTTGGTTCTCAATCAATAATGAAGGGAAGAAACGAGCTTGGTATTGGGAGACATTCTACCAAAAAATTCCAAATCCTATGACAAAAACAGAGCCCCAAAGTTTTTTGGCCAACCCACAATAGTAGGTTTGCTACGCTGTCGTTAAATGATGTGCAATATTTAACGCATGCTTTACAAGGTCTATTTTCACGTCACCGTCTTATCCATCGACACGATCAACGAAGAATCTATGGTCGGGCAAGCATTTCATGATCTTTTATTAAATTATGTCTACCACCAGGCTTTCGGAATTACTTAAGACACGACTTGCATTTGGTTTGTGTGTTTTTTTTCTTTCTTTCTCAACAGACGTATGTGGCAGACATTTTCCTCGCACAGAGTTGGAGAGATCATCGTCTGCGGCTACCGGAGGATATGACAGAAGAATACCGGTAACAAGAAATAGAGAATTAAAAGAAAAAACAAAATTATCTTCTTGCAGTAATTATAAAATCACGAATTGGGAAATTTCAGATGAGAAATCGCTGCTATTTACGGCGCAATTAATCTACAGATGAATGAAAAATTAATTGGTTTTCTTTTTGCTAGTATCCTTGATGTTGGTTGGCTCCAAAACATTTGGCGACCTGACTGTTTTTTCAAAAATGCCAAAAAAGTCACTTTTCACGAAATGAGCGTGCCTAATCATTATCTCTGGTTGTACCACGACAAAACGCTGATTTACATGGCCAAGTAATTTAAACGTTTCTTAAATTTTTGACTTAGTTTATAAAGAATTCCGTCGATTCCACAAAGTAGGATTGAGCTACGCAGTTCGCTGATTAAGAACAAGTGACGATAAAAGTTAAAGGACAAACGTTTTCGTGCCGCTTTTTTAAACGCCTTGAGAGCACTTTCTTTGTTTCCGTTTGTTTACACTTTTTTTTATAGAAGAATACTTAGACTATAGTTTGCGATAACCTGAAAATCTAGATGAAACTGTCAAAATAAAACAGTGTAATTTAACGTTATGTTGCCGTTACGTTAAGCGTTTTTTGTTAAATAACAACACGTTTTTTGTTTCGTGAAGGTTGACACTAGTCTTATCCTGCGCTATGAAATTTGAAAATTATCCGCACGACACGCAAGTTTGTTCAATGCAGATCGAAAGCCGTGAGCCACTGTTTACCTTTACTAGTTTTAGCATCTAGTTTCTGAATCATAATTCTTCGCCTTTTTCTGCAAGTGTCCCACACCACCCACGATCTAGTATTCAAATGGAACTTCACAGATCCTCTGGTTACCAATCCTGATATCGAGCTGCCCCAACTGGATATCGCAAAGAACACCACGGAAGACTGCACGCTCGAGTACTCCACCGGTAAATTTAAACGACGACGAGCAAAATCATTTATATCAAAGCGTAGATATTTAATGTGTCGCATATGATTTTCTGGTATGCACTCGTAATGTCCATCTGCATTGTTGTGTTGTCAGTTAAGGAGAATCATAAGTTTACAATACGATCTACAGGAAATTGTTTTGTGCATTCATTCCAAACAGGCAATTTCACCTGCCTAGCCGTGGTATTCAACCTACGTCGCCGACTGGGTTATCATCTGTTCCACACATATATTCCATCAGGGCTAATCGTCGTTATGTCTTGGATTTCCTTCTGGATCAAACCGGAGGCCATTCCTGCCAGAGCTACGTTAGGCGTTACTTCACTGCTGACTCTGTGTAGGTTTATAACTTAAATTCCTTTAGCAAGCTTGGTTACAATTCAGAATAGACGCGCGCTCATCCGAGGAGTGCTGATCAATTCACTTTTAGTCGAATAACACGTACTATTTTCAACAGCCACGCAGAGTACGCAATCGCAGAGATCTCTGCCCCCTGTTTCCTACGTCAAGGCAATTGATGTTTGGATGTCTTCCTGCACTGTTTTCGTCTTCATGTCTCTAATGGAATTTGCAGTCGTTAACAGTTTTATGGGACCGGGTAATGCGATCCTTTACATTTTCCTCTTGTCTTCTTCTTACATTTCTTAATCTTTATGTCTTAATCTTAAATTTTAAAATCTTGTCGCTATAGTGGCAACCAAGCCGATGAAGGGATACTCCGAAGAAGACTTGTCCATCCATCGAGTAAGTGGAATGAGTTGATTTCTCTTTTGTTCGCATTACCTGGCTACTCTTGACTTAAGCCACAGCGTTTCATTCGGCCACAAATCTTCCTTTATTCAATTAGAGTTGTTTTAGTTTTCCCGGATCATACTTGACACTCTGTAGCAAACACTGCTACCACTATGGCCGCTCATCTTGAACCACTCTTCTTTGCTTGACTAAACGGCAGTTGCATGTGATCAGTTTGCCCTTGCAGAACGAATTGATAAATAAAAAATATCGCTAATCGCAATACCGTATTACGTTGTCGGTTAGTGTATACCATATACAATTACTGGTTAATGATGTTTCTTTGATACAGCCTTCAGGTTACAACGGAACTAACTCGTCTCTTCGCTTGAGAGGGAAACCGTCAAGTCCGGCTCGAGGGCCGCCACCGCCTCCGCCTGGGCCTCAGTACGTTACCTTTTGTAACGGCCGCGAAGTGGCCTTATTTATTGACCAATGGTCGCGTCTCTTTTTCCCAATCGCATTCATCATTCTCAACTTGGTCTACTGGATAACGTTTTTGCACTGAATATTTCTGTTGTTTTACCTACTGCTGTTATGCGTGCAATTCAATTTACGCTGCTGACAGTAACCTAGTTCATCGTTGTGTTCCTTCTGCTGTGCAGCGTAGACTGAAAACCGAGAAAGATCGAGAATATCATAACTTGTGAAATACACAATGAAAACTTTTAATTATTAAGTGAATCTTCAGTTGTTTTTTCCACCAGATAACACCGTCAAGTGGCTCATATGAACGACACGATCTGATAGAATTTAGTCCCTAGTTTAAAAGCAGCACTGCATCTGTTCAGAAAAACTAATAGGATTGATTCTTAAATCAGGAGCGGCAAGCAGAGACATTCCCAGAAAATTATTAACGTTATCAACTTATTATCGTCCATTTGCAAAGGAATAATTCCACCGGCAATTGTCTGACGGATGACGAACAATTGTATAAAACTTGAGGTCCGCCCTTCTTGTTCAAACTTACATATCGTAATAGCGACATCTTTAAAAAATGTGCGAAGATTTTCGGGCTTGTGTTAGGCATTTGAAAGGTGATTTTCAGCGGCATCAACGTAAAACCTTTAATTGCACAACATCACGGACGTGAATCAGCTGGCGAAGGCATTTTAAAAGTCTTATCGAAGCTAGTCTTACGTGAAACGTTTCTTATCAGTGGGTTTCATGCCAAAGCACTATCATCACCCAAAGTAACAAACGGCAGCAGCATACCAGTCTGTGATTTTGTATTGTTTTCTTGCAACTTCCCTAAAAAAACATGATAGAAGTTAAAGTGTGGAGTTCCACGTTTTTGATCGTGCTAATTGCTAATTGTTCTCTCATTGCCAGCAGTTATGCTGCAGTGCCTCCTCTTGGTGATGCAAATTGTAAGGAGGGGAGCTGCGATTCAGCCAATTGTGCAAGTGTTGACTGCAGTTTTGGTAAAATGATGAACGATCCGAGTAGCCCCTGTGGATGTTGCAAGCTCTGCATTTTTTACATTGGTAACGAGTAAAAGCTTGTTCACTACTGTACTAACCGTATTAGATGCCGGCTGGCCTGTAAACTGTTGAGAAAGTATAAACGATGTTGCATTTTTTTTCTTTCTCGTCCTCACTCTCCTTATCAGATGTACAATACCATGTTTGTTTCCTGATACTCTGCCTTTTCCTGTTTATAGTTGGCGATTTCGAGCAATTGCGTGCGAACTTGGTACGGCATATGGTATACTAATTACCTCTATTTGTTCTTATAGGAGAAAACGAAGCTTGTGGTGTCAATATGAATAACCGAGAATGTGGACCAGGTCTAACCTGTGCAGTCCAGAACCCGGGATCGGAGTATATATGCGTAAAATGTCAGTTTTTTTTAAGCAAAGCATTTGGGACTTGATACGTGTTGCATGTGTCATAATAAAAGTGCTTTATTTTGAATTCAGTGGAGACGGATTGTTTCAAAGCCCAGACGGATTATGACGATCGGAAATCAAGCGGTTCCTTGGGAATGTACGAAACACGCCCCAGGTGTGACGACAATGGAGATTTCATTGCAAGAAAGTGTCAGCCAGGCAGCAGGTTAATAAAATTTATATTTTGCAACTGAAAGTTTTACGTTTCTCCTAAAAACTACATTGCGATCAATTTCTAGTTGTTATTGCGTCGACGTGGCAAACAACCGAATTTTTGGCGAATCTCCGCCCAGTTACGCTACCAGTGACGTAGCAATGAATTGCGGTATGTTTCGTTCCACCAAGAAATGGCATTTTCCCAATAGCGAAAGTTTAATTTAAAACAAAGAAAAATTATTCATTTAGAATGTTCACGAGCATATCAGGTGGCAGCGCAGCAGGACTCGCTACGTACCGTACAGTTCCCTCACTGCTTACCAAACGGAAACTATGACCTGCTGCAGTGTGTAAATCAAGCCTGCTTTTGTATTGACTCTGCCAACCAAACCCTGACGTCCTCTATTCAACCCATCACAGCCATTATGGAGCTCCCTTGCTGTAATTATTTATACGGATAGACCCTACTCTATTTTGAATGATTTGTGATTTTCTAAACCCCGAAAAGATAAAGCCGATCTGCACACACCCAATTATTACCGGCCTTGCGAATTGGAGAGGATAAAGGCTAAGATGTTAACTAACAGCTACAACCGTCAAAATATTACATTGATTGGAATAGAACAACCAGATTGCTCACCTGATGGATTCTACCAGCCCCTTATTCTAACCAAGTCCACGTATGCTAATTAGCTTACCTTATCATTTTTAAGAAGTAGAAGCTGTAGAAACTGCAGCGTTTATCATGAATTCATTCTTAAACAGTGCATGTTGTTTACTATTTAAGGCAGAACTTGTTTGAATCTTTATGAATAATCGAAATCCATTACCCCATTTAACCTCTTAACCATCACATTTTTTCAGAGTTTACTGCGCAGATCCTTATGGAGAAAAGATAGAACATTTTGAAATCGAGAAAGAATCAGCGAATGCCAACTCCATGAACTGCAGTCAGTACCAAAGTAAACAAAATGGAGGAAAGCGAATTTCTCAAAATTTTTGCTTCTTTCAATAGAATGTGCAAGAACGCGGTATTGGCTAACCGACCAGAATGTAGCCAAACCGTTTTGCTGTACCAATGGTAATTATCGACCAATCCAATGCCGCGGAGGGGTATGTTTCTGCGTCGATCCTGATGGAAATCAGATTGGGATCGAAGTTCAAACGGACAAGTTAACCGAGTTAAAATGTTATCAACAGAATCAGTATCCTAACTGTTGATATTTTTTATTTTAAATACCGATCGAACTAAATTAATTCTGCAAATTTTTCATGTTTGAATCCTAACATTAAATCGTTCAAAAACCTTGCCTTTTTAATGCAAATCTGATGTAACCTTTCTGTAGAGAAATATAGTGCAGACAACAACAATTTAAGAAAATATTTTGCTCTCCGAAAGCCTACTCTGTTTACATTCAAAATACTGAATCAATGGCACCAAAACCCAAAATACGGATCACAAAACATCATTTAAGGCTATCGGACAAATCTTACTAAGCGCAGGCGGGTACAACGTCTATCTCGGAGAAGATCTAATGTAGTTAGAAGGTGGGCACAGCTGAATCTACACATCAAATTGTAAAATGCAAAATAAAATAAAATAAAAACATAAAGGGGTAAAGATGTTTAGACATTTAATCCTGTTTAATACAAAGTTTCATTTCAAAATACTAAGGAATCAGAACACAATACGTTAACGTTTTAGGAAATGCATGTAGACCGATCGTAACGACAGGAGAACTGGAATGCCTATCGGAAGAAATAGGGGAATATAAATTGCATACCTAAGAAAAAGACCAAAAGTTTCAATTAAAAAATTATTAAAAAGTTAAAACAAATTATACAAAAGAAGCCATACTTCTGATCTTCAGGGAAATATAACAAGGCCAAAAGCGAAGGATCAAAGAAAGCCTTTTCCGCGCACACATTAGCTACTTTAGCATCTCGGTATGCCTGTTGCAGGTTGCCGTTTTGAATGGCTCTTCTGGCGGCATCAACCATTTTGACGGAAGTGACAACCAAGTCTTTTATTTCTTCACTGACAACGATATTGCCGATTTGTTCTAATAACTGCGACAAAGACTAAAACGTTTGAAAGAATTCAAAATATTTTAAAAATACACACATAATTAGAAAATAAGATAATCTGTTTTACTTTGAGAGTAATCATAGCTTGATTTAAAAATTGAATCGTACGGCGTCTTGTCAACAAATATAGTTCCCAAGCGTGAACACCAGATTCATCATAATCCAAGGAGACGTAAGAATCCTCGATATTCTTTTTAGGAAAGTAAACGAAATTTCTTCAAAGCTTTCAAATAGTAGCGCCGTTAATATTACAAATCACACAATTACCTGCAGGGAGAAAACACCAAGTGCATTTCTTAATTGGCAAAGGGCAAGTCCAGCAAAGGAATGTTCTATTCCGTTGACAATTTGTAAACCTCCACCATTCCAACGTGGACTGAGAACCGAGTTTGTTGTGATGGGTGACGAGCTTTTGAAGATGTACATTGGTGACTGTTCTTCATGAGGAACATACAGTACCCAGTGGAAAGTAGGATCAGATGACAGCTGGTTTCCTGGGTTGAGCACAACAATTTGTTACAAAATGTGCAGTGCACTTTAAAAGATAATGATACCTAATCGTGGCTCCAGTATATTGATGAGGGAGACAACTTTCTCTTCATTAAGGATGAAAGCATTGTTATCAGTACTGTAATCTGCTCCTATGTGTCCATTTCCAATGTAAACAACTTGAGACGATATTGAAAGGTCAGAAACATGGCGGAACTTCTTTGAAAATGCAGCAAAATTTTCTAAGATCATAAATGAATTATTATCAGGTGTTTTCCACAAGCAAAGCAAATAATCTAAAAACTATGGTAAAACATGTATAAAAACATTTTGTACCCTCAAACATGGAAACAAGACTAGGATGTACCATATTTAGGTTGGACGTTGCAAAAGTTAGAAGAACATTATATTGATTGGAAATTGGAAGGTTTGCAATAGAATTTTCATAAAGATTATAAGTTGACAAGATTGAAGCCAACATGCTGCAAAAGGATTTAAAATCTGTTTTCAAAAATTTGGTTTGTTGATACATTTTTGTTGTATAACATTTCAAGATAAGTATACTTGTTTCTTCCGAAATGTACAGGAAATTGTGCCTTCCTATATAGACTTTCCCAGACGGTAAATAATGAGATGGTACTTGAACAATGGATAAACCATCTAGCAGATTGTTTTCTGATAGTTCTTCAAAGCCAACATCAATGGCATCAATTGAATTTTGTGAAAGGAGTATGTTAACCTCTTTTGGATTCAGAGGATAAGGAACAATGCTGAAATTGTAACTTGCTAAATGATTAAGATCACTGTTAGCTTGGAGTTAACAGCATTATAATCAATAATGTTCCAAATAACTCACAAAGCTCCTCAGATTCAGATAGATCATTTTGTAGTTTCTTCACTAACACTGAAGCATCTTCAGTGGTTTTGAACAGAATATGAAATCTTTGGTCATTTTCAGCCAATGTTACCATATTAGACAGTTCTTCCAAAGGTAGATAAGCACGTTGCACTGTTGTTGTATTCCACCATACTGGTACACCAATTCCCAAAAGTATGACTATGAATGTCAAAGCAGCTCCAATTGAGTGAGAATGGGTATCTTAAAGAACATGTTAGTTATTCAAAAGATGAACTTAAATCACAAAATTTTACCTTGGGAAACAGGGGTCGTGCTGTGATTTTTCATTAGTAGGGATGCCATAAAAGAAGAATAATCTAAAAACAAAAATTGTATAAAGTCTATTTTACCCAACCAAAGTAAATTCGTTATTACTTAACTTGTCCTAAAAGTACAGACACAAATACTGAACTGTTCTGTATTCTACCATAGCCTTCTCTATTAAGAAAGCCGAAAGGTTGGAGCTTTTTTTTGGGGCCAGGATAAAATGCGGACGCGGACCGCGGACGCGGACCGCGGACTGCGGACAGGAGAAACTGCGGACTTTCACCTGCGGACTGGCCCAAAATTTTTGACAGATTTTTCGTGGACTTAGGGATAAAATGCGGACCCTTTCGTACATGGAGCGATTGAAAGTGCGGACCGGACAGGATAAACTGCGGACTGGTATTTGCGGACTCCATGCCCATATCTGATATTAAATTTCAAACTAAAAATAGTATTTAAAAGTCAACATATGCATTATTGCATTATTCAAAATATGAAAGTAAAGGACAGTTTATATAACATGGTTACTTCTTAACTAGGTAAACTCTTGGTACAACAATGCAAATAAAACATGTAATAAACTTAAAAGGATTTGGGGTATTTCCAAGGGGTTTTTAAAAACTCCTGAAAGGCATAATGCTGTTATTTTGGAAGAAATTCCTTGTGGTACCATTCTTTGCAAAGTTTGGTACCACATTGCCGCCTTCTGAACGAACGACTTAACTGCGCTACGGTTGTCTAATTCAAATTCTTAGTTGTGCATAAAAGAAAATAGAATATAATGGATTTGGCCTATAGGAAAAAAATAAATAAAATAGTCAGCTGCTAAGAGCTGTGCGCATTTTTATTTTTATTCATTGGAATTGTTGCATGCATACATATTTTTAAAAAGCAACAGTTATCGAACAACAGCCAATGCATGACAAAAATAAGGTTGATCTGTCTTGTCCTGTAAAAACAAGTCAAATTTTGCTGCTATATATATTATGAAATTTTAATGTTAAATACTATTATGAAATGAAGACTTTACTTACCAATTTTCTGCCTTACCAACGCATAGACATGTCTATATGGAATGCTGTATCTCCGTATAATACGCGGACTGCGGACAGCTACCCTGTGGAGAAACTGCGGACTGCTGTCAAAAATTTGGGCCAGTCCGCAGGTGAAAGTCCGCAGTTTCTCCTGTCCGCAGTCCGCGGTCCGCGTCCGCATTTTATCCTGGCCCTTTTTTTTGAAGCAAATTTTGCTTCCCTACCTCCAATTTTGCCCATCCTTCAAGTGTACCCACGGGAGCCGTTTTATCGCCTAGTGGCGATTTTAAAAAGTTAACTTTTCGATCGATATGAATTCATTCCTTCTGAAATGAATGAGGCATCCCTCAATTACACATGTTATGCCCATTCTCGCCGAGCCGGAGACAAAAAAACTTTATTGTACGGCTTCACGTGTTGAATGGCTGCGAATGAACATATGCAATAAACAGGAATGCATGCCGTTCCGTGTAACATCGTCATTAAAATCCCTCACGGCAAAATATAAATGGGGCGTTCATAAATTACCGCTCATAAATCCGGGTGATTCTCCCCCTCCCCCTACATCATTTTTATCACCAGATGGCTCCCGTGGGTACCCTTGGAGGAAGGGAATGGGAGGAAAGGTGAGCAAAATGTGCTTCACTTTTCCAACATGCAAGGGATAGCGTTCCTTTCGGCTTTCTCTATAGAGAAGGCTATGATTCTACTGGTTGACAGAATAAAAATAAGTGGAGTCCACGGCGCTCTAGTGTCAAATAGTGCTATTATGCCGTGTATACCAGGTGGCGCAGAGTCTTCTCGCCCTATAGTGCTGAGATTGCCTTTATATTTGCCTTAAAAATATTATTACATTTACTAATACATGGATATCTGTCCAGCACTTCTGAGCATCTTTTCCAAGACCACGATACTAGATGTAGCATATATTTTCCGCCTCGTTTTATTGGGCGAGAGGGTGAATAAATTGTCGGAACTATTGATCCTCCAGCTCGGTCAACAGGATCCACACACTTTTGGGTTTATCATTTGAAAAACATTTAAAATAAAAGTTAAATTTTATTTTTTATTATATTTTTTTATTTCTGTAGTTTACATATATCCGTAGATCCGTGATGTGACTGCTTTGTGTGGAATGACACAATGTGGAAAAAACGTCGCTCTTCCACACTCTGCGCCACCTGGTATCCACGGCGTAATAGCACTATTTGACACTAGAGCGCCGTGGACTCCACGGTGCAATAGCACTACTTGACACTAGAGCGCCGTGGACTCCACGGTGCAATAGCAACTCCATCTCGTTCAGGGGCCTGAACGCTGTCAGGCAAAACATGACGACAACTCCTGTTAGGGTTCAGGTCCCTGGCCTCAATTTGCAGCAAGAGATAGGCAGCTCAATTCGCTATACTAGTGCAACTTGCCTTACGCATTCAGTTGCAACTCCATCTCGTTCAGGGACCTGAACCCTGTCAGGCAAAAACACAAAACCCCCGAGCCGTTATTTTTTTGTTTTGTGTTTGTTATTATTTATGTTTATTGTTTATTTTTCTTTCTGTTTCCTTTCCGTAATACAATGGCTTTTAACTTTATAATTTTGTTTTCATTTATTAGAATATTACTTAATTAAGCAACGATATAATTTCATTAAAATTACTGTAATAATTGTGAATTTCCACTCATGGGCATTCGGGTAGTGGAACCGGTTCCAAAACCCGATATCATTACTGTGTACCCTATTTGACTTGTTTTTTGCAATACATCATAGTTTTATTTATTTTCCTTCACTTGCACACCCATTTTAAGTTAAGGCTGGGCCATATCTTTTAAAGTGGGTATTTTAAACGAAAGAAAACCGCTTGATAAGTACCTACCCGAGTAATGACCCATCAGCTATTTTTCAGGTAGGTAGGTCGGTGCGGTTTAACGTGTCTCGGGTAATCCCTCTATCACAGTACACAAAATTAAAATAGCTTTATAGGTAACAATATTAGGTCTAAATAAACAAATTTTACAGAAATGGATAGCCGATGATGGGGGCTATCCAGTTCCGTAAAATTTTTACTTAAAAAATACCTAACCGAGTAGTAAACCGATTGGATATTTTTGTCGGTGTGGTTTGACGGATCGTGAACTAAATGAATTATAATCGGTAAACCATAAGCTCTATATTTGAAAAAAATTACAGGAATGGATAGCTCTTGATTAGATCAATCCATTTGTGCAAAATTATCGCATTAAAATATTTTACTAGGGTAGTAAACTGGTTTACAATTTTTTGTTAAGGTCGGTGTAGTTTCACGGGTATCAGGTAACCCCCACCTCCCTGATTTATGTAAAACTTAAATAATTTTTTGAGGAAAAACTATAAGTCCAAATTAAATAATATTTACAGATATCAATAGCCCTCATCAAGATCAATCTATTTCTATTAAAAATTTTGAACAAATATTCATAGAAAAAAAAATTTAAAAAGGATTATATTTTTTACTTTTGTCAATAGGGTCGAGTATATCCATAGACCAAGATCGGATGCTGAGTTGCCAAGGCTGAATTCCGACCTGCGGTATTTGTCCTCTCGGGCCCTATAGGAGGGAAATGAAAAATAATATATTTAATTAAGTTGTAGTTAGTTTTATTACAAAATCTTTTCGAATCGTGTACTATACCTCTGTGCTGATATAATACAAAAAATTTGATCTCCAAAAAAGCTGTTATTTTTCCAGGAAACTTTTTGAAAGGTACTTGTTTACCTTTCCACAACACCCCCCCCCCTCCCCGTATTACAACTGTAGAACAAGAAGCAGACGTTTTTCTAAGTAAATTTCTGTTTCCTTATGAATAAGTCCTTTAGCATAATCAGATAACTTAAAAAGACTAATTGTGTCAAATAACTCATTACCGACATCACAAACTACACTACTCATGACATAAAAACGAAAACAGTTTGACACTACAGTCACTAGTCACAGTCAATCACTTTACGTCTGCTACGGTACATTGTAAACAAGTACCTTTCAAAAAGTTTCCTGGAAAAATAACAGCTTTTTTGGAGATAAAATTTTTTGTATTATATCAGCACAGAGGTATAGTACACGATTCCAAAAGATTTTGTAATAAAACTAACTACAACTTAATTAAATATATTATTTTTCATTTCCCTCCTATAGGGCCCGAGAGGACAAATACCGCAGGTCGGAATTCAGCCTTGGCAACTCAGCATCCGATCTTGGTCTATAGAGCGCAAAAACTATAAAAAAACGTCTTGTCTCAAGTTTTTTGTTTATGAATATTTTTTCATAATTTTTACAGAAATGGGTAGCTTTTGATGAGGGCTATCGATATCTGTAAAATTTATTTAATTTGGACTTATAGTTTTTCCGCAAAAAATTATTTAAGTTTTACATATATCAGGGAGGTGGGGGTTACCCGATACCCGTACCAACCAAAGCAAAATATTGTAAATCGGTTTACTACCCTAGTAACATTTTTTAATGCGACAATTTTGCACAAATGGATTGATCTAATCAAGAGCTATCCATTCCTGTAATTTTTTTCAAATATAGAGCTTATGGTTTACCGATTATATTTCATTTAGTTCACGATCCGTCAAACCACACCGACAAAAATATCCAATCGGTTTACTACTCGGTTAGGTATTTTTTAAGTAAAAATTTTACGGAACTGGATAGCCCCCATCATCGGCTATCCATTTCTGTAAAATTTGTTTATTTAGACCTAATATTGTTACCTATAAAGCTATTTTAATTTTGTGTACTGTGATAGAGGGATTACCCGAGACACGTTAAACCGCACCGACCTACCTACCTGAAAAAGCTAGCTGATGGGTCATT
Source organism: Daphnia magna (assembly GCF_020631705.1). Taxonomy (NCBI): domain Eukaryota; kingdom Metazoa; phylum Arthropoda; class Branchiopoda; order Diplostraca; family Daphniidae; genus Daphnia; species Daphnia magna. The sequence continues at coordinate 7,140,775 of NC_059185.1, read as the reverse complement.
ACTCGGGTAGGTACTTATCAAGCGGTTTTCTTTCGTTTAAAATACCCACTTTAAAAGATATGGCCCAGCCTTAACTTAAAATGGGTGTGCAAGTGAAGGAAAATAAATAAAACTATGATGTATTGCAAAAAACAAGTCAAATAGGGTACACAGTAATGATATCGGGTTTTGGAACCGGTTCCACTACCCGAATGCCCATGAGTGGAAATTCACAATTATTACAGTAATTTTAATGAAATTATATCGTTGCTTAATTAAGTAATATTCTAATAAATGAAAACAAAATTATAAAGTTAAAAGGCATTGTATTACGGAAAGGAAACAGAAAGAAAAATAAACAATAAACATAAATAATAACAAACACAAAACAAAAAAATAACGGCTCGGGGGTTTTGTGTTTTTGCCTGACAGGGTTCAGGTCCCTGAACGAGATGGAGTTGCAACTGAATGCGTAAGGCAAGTTGCGCTAGTATAGCGAATTGAGCTGCCTATCTCTTGCTGCAAATTGAGGCCAGGGACCTGAACCCTAACAGGAGTTGTCGTCATGTTTTGCCTGACAGCGTACAGGCCCCTGAACGAGAAGAGTTGTGCAATAGGCGCGACCATAAAATAATAGTTATTTTAGAATCACAATGTTGCCAAAATTAGTAAGGCAATGTTGCCATCATTAAATGTAGCGACCCGATTAGCCTTAATCGGGTTAACCACCCGCCCCGCCGCGGGAAAAGGCAATCGGGCTGAAACGGGGGGCCACAGCCAGGGCGGGGCAAAAATCGAGGTTGACCCGCTTGCCCCGACGCCATTTGCAAAAATGGCACCTGAATTCAAACTACGAATTTGGGTCGGGTTTTTATCAAACACAAACTTCAACTATTCACGGACTATGTTCCGATCTCGCTGTCGTCTAAATCGTACCTTCTAGCGGGAAAAATCGGATCTATGTCCGATTTTTCCACAAGATGCCATTTTATATTCTTTCACTAGACGGCTCTAGTGATCGGACGTACATCCGTTCTCCAAAAATTTCGAATTCAAAATCAATGGGCATTATTGAACGGGCATTGATCCGTTCACGGAAACGTCAATTCGTCAACAACCGGTCCGTGGCGGGCGTTCCAATTTTGTGTGATTGTTTAGCTATGTTGTCATATTTACGTTTATTGTTTTTGTTTTTTTCTTTTGATTTGGTTTTAAAGTTAGTTGTATTTGTGTTTGTATTTTTAAAATCTGTATATATGTTTAAAAGAATAAACTTTTTTAGTGAAAAAAAAATTGCTGTATCCTGTATTTCATTTCTTTTAGAACCATGAAACAAATTTTACATTAGAACAGAAGTAAGAATATATTATTATTTGATAGGTAATATTAATGAATTTCTTACCATTTAACGAATTTTATTTAGGATTAGTGAAATGCATAAAATTTTTACAGTGTTACTCAGCCAAAGCTTTAAATTTGCATTCAGTGTGTTGGCTGCGTTTTCCATCCACGTTGGGAAGTACACTTTTTTATTAAGAAGGTAATCTATTGTGGCATTGTAAAAAAATTAACACACTTATCAAACAGGTAACTTATTTCACAAAATTGTAATGTTATAGCCCTGACATCACTCTTTTATTTTCCCTTTTCCAGGTATCGGAATCCCACTAGGTTGACCGGGGCAACAACCAACAATTGAATAGTCAATTAGAAAGCAACCTTCTAAGCCTAGCATCAATAACTAAGAATAAATCATTAAAGCTAATTAGGTATTTTTCAATGTAAAAATGTAATTAAATAATGAAATAATCAAAACAATTTGTTCGTGTCACTCTTCACTCATTGTATTTGCTTGATGTTGTTTATGAATAAAACACTTGATGATGCTTACTCTTTAAAACACATTGAGTTTTTATTTAAAATGTATTTGTGTTTACATACAGTACCCACCCAAATTATTGTGCACTTTGTCGTTTTTCGTCCCTTTTTACATGGCTTCTTATGGCACTACGTCCCCCCCTTTTTTTTAACTTTACGGTTCAGGCGTAAAAGATAAGAAAATAAAAAAAAATCAGCATACTCATCGATGAGTTTGCTATTATTTGATGTGTGGCGCATCTATGAGCGTGTTATATCCTGAACGGTATATGTGCGTTCAGGTCAGTCTTGCCGTCCGATCAATTTTTTGAGTTTGATCGCGATTAAACTCAAAAGACGATGAGTTGATCTTGCGATCAAACTCAAACAATTGAGTTTGATCTCGATCAAACTCAAACAATTGAGTTTGATCTCGATCAAAACTTTTGCGATCAAACTCAAAATCATTTTTCTCACAATTTGCGCCATCTAGCGGTCAATATAACAAACTCATGTATATCTCGTCTAGTTGTCTGACAAACGCGGGAAGTAGATTGTAAAATTGAAAAAGAAATTTCACTGGTAGGCTAGTGTAGTACATACTCTACTATCATATCAGAAAATTAAAATACAAAAATAAACTATGTTTCCAAAATACATGTTGTCATCAAGATTCAAGATTTTATTGACAACAGCGAACAAGAAACAATAATTTATTCTTTAAACTTCTGTTTTATTTTCTTTTCTTATTTAAACATAAAATGAAACAAGAAAATAAACGTTTGCATTTCCAAGCTGGTTACCAGGATCATGATTCTGGAAGGTTGTTATGAAAAGTTATTGTGCGATTCTGATAGGCAAATATGTAAATAAGTAATGTAAGAAAATAACACCCACCAAGAAATGCCTTTTTGCATTGTGTCGAGAATTATGATACACCACAAGTGATTTATCAGAACCATCCTTTTTCTTTTTTGGGACGCAGCCTGGATGTAGACACCGATATACACTGGCATTTTTGCCAGGCACGTCTCCTACCCATGTGAAGAATTCATCAGGTATAGCTAATTTCTTTACAGGATTAGAATTGGTGCTACAAATACAAATAAAAAGTAAATCAAACACAAATAATGTAATGGTTAGATGAGAACTTGTTACCTAGTATTGCTTTGTCACCTTTGTGAAACATGACTCGTGTTTGGATCTGCATTCTCATCAAAATCGCAATCATCATCCGCCTCCGACATAGTAATTCTTAGACTGCTTCAATTACGAAATTGATAATGTAATGATTACAGGGTAACTAAACTTATTAAACTAATTTGAATTACTTTTCAAAAAACCTTGATCGGGTGACACTCGAATGACTTTACAGTTGACACTTTCACTAGTCTATGACTTCAATTTCTTGGCACTTAATTGTTTTTCCTATCAGTAGATGGCGTGCAGTCAGAAATGTTGATTGCAAAATTGAGTTTGAGTTGGATCAAAAATTTTGAGTTTGATCGCGATCAAACTCATCGTAAAATGAGTTGATCGCAAGATCAATTTTTGAGTTTGATTTTGATCTCGATCAAAAATTGATTTCGATCACGGCAACACTGGTTCAGGTGTACAAAATTTCCCCCTTTTCCCAGTTTCGTGCCGCCATTACTTTTGTTAGTGTACCCCCCAAAAATGTCCCTATTTGGTGAATTTCATCAAAAAATATTGAAAAGGAAAACAATTCTAAATGAATCATTTTTTTTTTCATTTAATCGATCAAGCGCAGTATTGGACCTAAGCGACAAAACGCAAAAAAATTTATTATAACTAATAGTTCCCATTTGGTCCCAATCACAGTTTGTCACACTACTCTATAGACAATGCTCCTTAGGCAAAGACCATATACCTTCGAAGAGCACCTGAAGATGAGAGTATATTAAGTCTACGTTACAAGTTAAGATCTCTTTACTAACCCTGTTCCGCAGTACCTGGGGAAGATCAGGAGGTTAGGAGAGTTCCACGCACAAGTCAAGTTTGGGGAACGACCTCATCAACTACAACCTACACCTAGCAGGCCCTATCAACCTCTACCACCTGGAGTGCACATTGACGAGAAGTTGGCCTTCTATGAAACTGGATATTACAATGTGGCCATCAGATATCTGCCTCTCAAGGATGCTGTAGCAGTCACCAATCTTCAAGTTAATGCAGACTATGCCAAATATCTAGAATCACTGAAGCCAGGATACCAACGGCAGCCAATAGTTGTGGTAGAAGAGCAGCAGATCTACCCTCACATCCCTCTTCCATCAGGGCCATTGGTTCATCCAACACCGACGCTGGCATCGAGACTGCTACCACCACCGCTAAGGAGCCTATGCCCAGCACGATATCGTGAACTACATCCACCACAGGTACGCCCAGTAAGGACCATCATTGTTTCCAACATTTTCGCAGCGAGGGCAGGAGTACCAGAAGAGGAGAAGAAGAACGTCAAGGTGGCAATTGAAGACCGTGCTGAAGGCCAAGTGGTCACGGTGAAGAGAGAGGAAGAGGAAGAATTCGTTCTTCAGATATTGGAGTCAAAATTCTAAGCAAGTGTGGCAAGAAGACATCATCAAGAAGATTTATGTTAACTGAGACCACCCCAAAGATGAGAAGTTGAATTTTAATTTCAAGTCGTTAAAGGTGTGCGATTACGCAAAAATACAGTCTTTTGTTTCTTCTTAAATTAATTTTTGTGTTGCTTTCTCAGACACAATATTGCCTTGGGATATCCCACTATAATTGTTATTTAGACAAATTTTTCAGATCACCAGTGAAACTCCACAACAAAAATGGCTGCCAAGAGGTTGAATCAAGCAACGTTGGCGGTGACCATAAAAGTTTTGGAGAAAGAACTTCATAAAAACTTGAAAAATTATTAAACCGCAACTTCTGAAAACAAATTGCAGGAAGCTGAAACTGCATTTGAGCTAGCCGATGACAGGAAGAAAAGGCTAATCAAGAATTACGATACAATCATCCCTATGTTGGATCATCGACCGTTTCCACAAAATAAGCATCGACTGGAGGAAAAAGAAACCAGTAGAAAAAACAAGTATGGCAAGCCCCACACTTCAAGTTGCAGCTCCAAGTGGAAGCAATACACCTCAAGTACTACCGTTACTCCACCGATGAATGCGATGCAACTACAAGTACCTTCAAGGCCGATGAACATCGCACATCTGTTACCACGCCAATGAGACCGATTGAGAAGTTCAGCAGACTGAAGTTGCATTTAACGGAGGACGCGGCTGGTGCGATATTGTAATTGGATCTGACAGATAACAACTATAATAAGGCAATAGATATTTTGACTGGAAAGTACAACAAGCCGAGATCGGTAAAAGCAAACCATTATATTGCCATAACAGAACTTCCAAGAGTAGAACTTCAAGACGACTTTAAAGGACTACGGAAACAAGGCTGTTGCCTTGTCATGTAGACAGGGCCATGCTTTGAACCTCGGCAGTTTAGACCAACACACAGCTCAGAATGAAGCAATTATGGAGATCTTGACAAGAAAACTGCCAATTGAGCTAAAGTCTCGATGGCATGGCGAAACAAGGGAGTTTCACAAGACATTAACAGATTTCTTTACCTTCATCGACTCAATAGCTGGAGATTGGGAGTATGCTTACTCAACCGAGAAGCAAGAAAAGAAGAAAGCCAAACCAGAAGCAAGGGAAAAGACGCAAAGAGTAACGTTTGCCACCACACCTATGGCAGCTAAACTAGCAGTCACAGGCACTGCTACAGAATATCATAAAAACAGGAAACAGAATACTGCGGTCAAAAGAAGATGTTTATTCTGCAATGATAAACATTCCCCGGCCAAATGTGATATCACCCTAGAGAAGAAACTTGAGCTAATGAAGAAAGAAAAAAGGTGTTGGAAATGCCTGGGGAAAAATCATCAGGTGAGAGAGTGTTGGAGTACAAGCAAGTGCTACAAGTGCGGACAGGGTCACCACACGTCTATCTGCAACAAGGCAGTTAAGCCGAAATCGGTGACAGCAACTGTGGCAGCGTCTCCAATGTTAAAAGTAGCAGATGGCGCTCCTTTCTCAATCGAAGCACGCCTATTTGGTGGCGTATACGTCCAAACGGCAACGGTGGTAGTGGAGGGCCCAAACGGGTGGCATAAAGCTATCACCTATATCGATCAAGGATCGAATGCAACCCTTGTTAGGAATGAATTAGCACAGACTTTAGGGCTACAAGAAGTCGGGAAAATCAAACTGAAGCTGCAAGCAGTGGGACACATCCATCCAGAAAAGGAAAGAAGCGTTAGAAAGCTACGACTTCGCGGAACAATCCCACAGGCGGAAGATATTGAACTTGAAGCAATAGAGCAACCTGAAATCGGGAAAATTGCTGGGTCAAGTAAGACAGAATTCGTCAGCGAACTTTTGGAGTCAAGGATACCAACTAGTCGACGACAGTATACTGAGCGGAAAAGCAGGACCTTGCCAAATAGACGTCTTGATCGGAGCGAATCAAGTTTGGAAGGTTCTCGGCTCAAAACAGATCGCGTCGAATACAGGTATTCGAGCGATAGAAAGTAAATTGGGATGGCTACTACTAGGGCAAGATGAGAAGGTGGCGATATCGTCTACAACAGCTATCAGCTTTCTCTTAAAAGCTAAACTAGGAACACCCAAAGATTTACATGAAGAGACTGACCCGAAAAAAGAAGAAATTGATTTTGCCAGATGGTGGAAACTAGAGAGTCTAGATCAACTGGAAAAGGTGCCACTTTCAGTACAGTGGAAGACCTATTCAGAGTCCATCACTCAAGAAGATGATGGACATTATGTAGAACCGCTCCCATGGAATGGGAACAAAAGATACCTTAGCAAGAATGAAATCTTGGCAGAAGGTCAGGCAAAGGCACTGATAAGAAGATTGGACAGAGACCAGGGGTCGAATTCTGAACGTCCTTTTTTACTTGACTTGGACTTGACTTAGGTGGTTTTCCGACTTGACTTGAAAATTTTTTCAGACTTTCACCCAAGTAGGATTCCGAGCACAAAAATCTCAAGTCAAATTGAAAACTTGTACTTGAAAACGCAAAAGTCGAGTCCCCAAACTTAGTTAAGTCTCCGAAATCTCAAGGTACCTTCCTAGGTGCCTTGAAACTGACTTAAGGCTCAAGTTTGCCTAAGTTGTGGGGGAAATGGGCAGTGTTATTGTGTTTGTTTACACAATGGCGGATCATACTGACGTAATTGATGAGTTTTTAGAAGATCTAGATAATTTAACAGACAATGTTGACGATTCCTCAACAGAAACTGCTAATTCAGAACGAGCCGATGAACGCAGTGCAAGAAAACGTCGTCTTATCCCATTTTACCAAACACGGAAAGATGTTTTAAGTTATTTCTCCGCGGAAAAGTTAATGAGGACATTCAGATTCGATGGACCTTCCATAGAATATTTAACAGGTTTAAATTGAACATGAATTGTTGTATATTGAATATTCCTACCATAACTGTTATATTTAATAGCACTGGTAACAGACATTTTACCAAAACGAGAGACAGCAGCAAAGAGGAATTTACTTCCACTTGACATGGTACTGATTGCATTACAATTCTATGCAACTGGAACATTCCAAACTGTAATAGGAAATATTCTTCGATACAGCCAATCGTCTGTTTCACGGTCCATATCTGCAGTATCCCTAGCCTTATGCCTTATATCACCGAATCATATTCGATTCCCCGATAACCTAAATGACGTGAGAAAACATTCTAAATTTATAAGTCTATATGTTAGTAAAATTTTTTAAAATATGTAGTTGAAACGCGAATATGCAGAAATAGCCCGTATTCCAGGCATCATTGGTTCCATTGACGGAACTTATATTCGGATTCAACGTCCGATATTGCACGAAAAAGCATATGTGATGTGATGTGATGATAAAATCAAAATTCAAAGTAATTTTAATTACTTATAATTTTGATTTTTTAAAAGTAATTTTAATTACTTATAATTTTGATTTTTATTAATTTGTAAAAAAGTAATTCTTTAGTTCAAATGACATGATTCACACGGTACCTTGTATATAATAAAAGTTTTCAGCATCATGTAAGTTTCCTTTTCAAGCCACACATCTCTTGATCTTTTTGTACCTTTTGGAAGACTCATTGCACAAGTTGAAAAGCCCAAACGAAACATTTTTTTTTTTTTTTGTTTTTTTTTTGTTTTTAGGGACGCTGAAGAATCCCTCTGGTGGCCAGATTTTATCTTCAGTTGATGGGCGTAGGTAGGCCCTTTAGCCCCAACCTTCGTTGTCGCTTGATGGAGTCTTAGCGTCGTTGGTGAATTTGGAGGTTTTGGGCTCTTGGCTATAGAGTCATGAGGTTTTTGTTTGTTTGTTTCTTTGTGTTAGCCTCAGGTTTGTTATGAAGGTAAGTAGTGGGGAATATTCTTGCTAGTTGTTCAAATCATGTAAACTAATCTTGTTTCTTTTAGGTAACGAACAAGTAGCCTTTGGATCTCGTACTGTTGGTTGCTGTGGATTTCGAGGTTGAGACCCAGTAGGTGCCCAAACGAAACTTAAAACCACTACACGGTCGACGGCTCAATTCTTGTTTACTCGTTTAAGTTCCTTTCACTCTCTAATAAAATGAAAAGGCGTCTGCTGCTAAATTAAGAAATATTTTCAGTAGGCCTTCTCTCATTGGCTCAGCTGCCAATTTCAAGTCAAGTGAATTTCCTAAGTCGAGTAAATAATCTTAGTTAAGTAAAGGAAATAAAGTAAGCTTTTTTTGTTCGGAATCACACTTAAACTTGAAAATTAAAGTTTCGAACTTCAGCCCAATACTTGACTTAAGTCGTACTTAACTAAGACTGTTTCAAGTCAAGTTCAAGTCAAGTCTTTAAAAAAGTTCGGAATTCGACCCCAGGAGATGAAGACTTCATACGAAGCCGAATTCGGCAAATTAAATGAACTAAGGTTCATTTCCAAGGCGGATATATCATTTGACGGTATCTACATGGTTCTGCCCCATCATCCGGTTATCAGAAAAGACAAAAATACCAGTAGAGTCAGGCTAGTTTTCAATGGTTCAGCAAAACCGAAAACGGGTTTCAGCGCCAATGGTTGCCTAGAAGAAGGACCGAATCTGAATCCGGACATTCTTGACATCATGTTACTGTTTAGGCTCAACCCCATTGCCTGGACAGCTTACATTAGACAAGCGTTTCTAATGGTGAAACTGCTTAAAGAAGACGCGGAAGCGTTAAGGTTTTTTCTAGAGGATGAAAACGTCCCAGGATCACTGCAACTTTATAAATGGAACAGGCTTCCATTTGGACTGACATGCAGCCCGGCAGTGCTCAGGACCGTCCCGAAGAAACATTTTGAGTCCTATGAAGGTGACTTAGCAGAAAACAGCAAACAAATTCTATGCCACCTATATGTAGATGACTACTCGTCAAATGCATCTACAGTAGAAGAAGCAATGGCCGTAATCGGAATTGTGCTGAAACTTTTTGCTGACGCAAACATGGACTTAAGAAAATGGGTGACAAACAACCAACAGCTGCGTAGATATCTACAAAAACAAGGCCTAACCGATGAAAAAGCCAAGTCGCACTCATGTCTTAATTTGGACCCACAAAAAGTGCTTGGAGTTAGATGGAATACTAGCACGGATTGTTTTTATTTCAAGGCAGACGTTATCGTAGACGCAGCAGCAAAAGTTCAAGTGTTGACTAAACGAGCTTTTGCAAAAATTTCAACAAAATCGTTCGATCCACTTGGATTAATTGGACCCGTAACGCTTCAATTTAAGCTCATTTTTCAAGAATTGTGGCAAGTCAAGATTGGATGGGACGAGAAGGTGTCCGAAGAAACGGAAAGCCAATTCAGAACAATTGTTGAAGATTTAAGATAAATTGACAAGATACAAGGGCCAAGAATGATTTCTATGGCACCTAGCAAACACACGCAAGAACTGCATGTTTTTTGTTACGCTTCAACCAAAGCGTATGGAGCTGTTGCTTACGTGAAATCCAGACATCCAGACTTCATTCGGCTAATTTGCTGCAAAACCAGAGCAGCACCACTTCCAAAGAACGAGGTATCTCTACCACGGTTAGAGTTACTTAGTGCCGAACTCGGCAGTGTTTTAGCTGAAAGAATCGTCAACGCAGTTGATAAAGTAAATTGGGAAGTGCATTAATGGACTGTCTCCATGGCAACCCTTGGATGGATTCGTGGAGAAGCAAACCGTTGGAAGATGTTCGTCAGAAACAGAGTTGAAGCCATCCAGAAGAGGTTTGGGCCAGATCACTGGAAACATTGTCCGGGGAAGGACAATCCAGCAGACCACGCATCAAGAAGCTTGACAGCAAAGAAGTTAGTTGCGGTTTCTTCCTGGTGGGGAGGTCCCTCCTGGCTGAAACGGGAAAACACGGAATGGCCGCAACAAGATACGCCAACATCAGAAGTAATGCAATTGATGGAGATCGAAGAAAAATTGAAGCAGAAACTGTAAATCCTTGCAGCTAATAGTACTTCGGATTGGTTTGACGTACTCGTATCAAGAGCGAGCAGTTATCTGCGAGTTTTACGTACAATTGCCTGGATGTTTAGGAAGGAGTCACCCAGTAAAGCAACCGAAATGATCAGGGGAGTGGAAGTTTCCTGTCTCTCTGTTCACGAAATCACCGTCGCCGAGAACTTCATCTTAAAACTCAGTCAAAAAAGGGCATTTGCAGAAATCTACGAGTCCTTACAAAAGGGAAAACCACATGGTAAACTGCTTCATGGTATTGATACACTAAGGCCCATTTGGGATGCAAAGGAGCAACTCATCCGAGTGACTGGAAGAGTAGGCCCGGCCCTAAAAGAACTGCTCATCGATCCCCCCTTCCTTCTTCCATCAAACGAGAGGATTGTCGACATGATGATTCACTATCATCATGTTAAACGGAAGCATGCTGGTGTCCAAAACACTCTGACGTTCTTACGAAATCGTTTTTGAATCATTCGTGAACGCCAACGGATTAAAAGTGTCACAAAAAAGTGTGTAAAGCGCCAACGAGTTCAATCGCATCCCCACTGGATAGAACCAAGAAAGCGCTGCCATTTGAAGTGATCGGGATCGACTACTTCGGCCCAATGAATGTGATAGAAGAAGTGATTCTAATTGAAAAAGACAGTGATGGGAACGATATCGAGAAGACTCGTGTTGGCGAAAAGAAAGTGCATGCGTGTTTGTTTACTTGTGCAGTCACAAGGGATGTGCACTTATATATGTTAAATATATATATATATATATGTTAAATTGTGGACTGAAAACAATATTTTTATATAATTAGTATTAGCGTATTAGAATAAATAATTACAAATAACATTTTACTTTTATAATTTGAATTAAAAATTAATATTTACATTAATAATCAAGGATGCTTTTCTTTGAAAAAGGGTTTTTTAAGTGAGTATAAGAGTTGGGTGGCTTTTTATTTTTTATTCCCCTTAAGGCACGTTCAGACTACAGCCTTTTTGAGCGTTTTACGTACTACGTATAGCGTTTTTACGCTCCGAGTTACGTAGCTGGGAACGGAGGAGTGTTCAGACACAACGCTCTACGTAGTACGTAATACGTAAACTCAAAACGTAGTCAAAACGAAGTCAAAACTGAGCGTACGTAAAAATGAGATTGATCTCATTTTTACATAAGTTTTTGGGACGTTCTACGCACTACGTAGCCAAAATCTATTACGCTTGTCTACATTCTTTTGTTTTTTCAGGTTTTCTCTCCTGTTTATTCATTCTGGGATATGTCAGGTGTAGAATTTTAAATTTAATAATAAATTTTTTTAATTTTTATTTTAAAAATAAATATGGGGCCTACTAAAGGTGCCAAAAAGAATTCCCCTAACAAATTCAAGTCGCCCCCCAAAAAATCACAGATAAAGAAAATCAAAAAGTAAATATTATGTCATGAAATCTTTTGCAACTATTTTGGTTTATTGCTTATTCTATTTTAGGTCTTCAAGAAATTGGTCAGAAGAAGAACGGGAACAGCTAATTGAGGCAGTGAAGAATTATCCATGCTTGTATGACACCACTTGTAAAACATACAAAGACATCACTGTTAAAACCAATGTGAAGGTGGAAATATCCAAACTTTTTGAAAGTTGCAGCGCAGAAGATGTCTCATTGCAATGGGGAACTTTGGTGGACAAGTTCAGAAGAACAAGAAAACAGTATAACAACGAGAATCCTACAGGTACTTCTGCGGAAGATTCAATGTCTCAATATTCACATTGGGATTTATATCAAAGTATGTTATTCTTGGAAAAACATATCAAACAAAGAACGTAAGTTACAATAAAACACATCCCAAAACAGAATGTTTGTATATATTTAATATTTCAGGAGATTTACAAATATGTCTTCGGCCACAGTGAGAAATCTTGAAGCTTCATTAGAGGAAATATCAAATGATGATCCACTGAACTCCAATAATGACCATCTATATCTAATATCGACAAATGATGGTGGGGTGATAACGCTTGAAAGTGTTTCAAATTCGATGTCCCAGGAAGAAAGCATGGATTCTTTTGCTGAGAGTGGCTATTCTCTTATGATGAAAGGTATTTTACACTTCATTCAATTCAGCATTTTTCTTCTTTTTCAATGTTTGTATCAAAATGTTCACTGTAATATTATATAGATAACAGGAATGATTCCCCCAGCAACAACGATTCGACAGATAGTACAAGACAGAGAGAAGGAGAAGATATCATTCGTGGGAAAAAGACAGTGAACGAGAGTGTTAAACCAAAATCATCTACTCCTACTCCGTCAACTTCGTCGAGTGGTATGAAATAAATCCTGTTAAAATAGTTACATATCCTTTTAATTGTATTAATTGATATATAATTTTTTTCCGTAGATTTTCTTCCTAGTTTTCCGGAGAGTCGTACAAAGCGTCAGCGTAGGTTAGCAGAGTAACAATCAGAAAAGAGCATCACAGCGCTGGTCTCGCAACTGATATCTGATAAACCACCAACAACTTTGATAGCCGAAAAAAATGAGAAAGAAGTCGACGAAGTCACTAAGGAATGGCGCAGCTATTGCAAAGTATTTGCAGATAAAGGTAATAGGCTATAACACTTTAAATAAGTTTCAAATTTCAATTCAGAATCTGTTCTTATGTTTTCGGTAGTTGCAAAGATAAAAAGTACAAGCATCAAAAATGATATCCGCTTCAATATGGAGCAAATGTTGTATGACGCAGGAATAAAGGAGAAGGAAAAAGCTAAAAAGAAGAAGAAGAAGGAAGAGGATAGATTGAACAATGTTAACACATAGACATGCTTTGAAAGAAAATTGCGTCCACTGTACTAACTGCTCATTATCTGTATTCATTAACTCGAAAGAATGTGATGTACAATAGTTATGAAATAAATTCTGAAATAATTACTCATGGTCTTCCTCTTCAGAGATCATCCCAGTTTCATTTACTATTGCACTTTGCCAAGGTACAGTTCCTTCTTTCATGAAGTATTCTTTGACCTGGTTACGGATATTTTTTGCAACAGTTGTGTAATTTGATCCTTTGCTCAAAGGAAAATCACTGTAACAAATGAAAACATTTTCAGTATCGATTTATAAACGCTACATTATACTAATAAAAAATTTACTGGAACATCGATTTTGCGGTAGCATCACTCCTCCACGCTCCTTCAATTAACTTTCCGTTAGCATCAAAATGGTCTGATAAATTTTGATTGTCTAAATAGAAACGACTGTCTTCTCGGATAAGCATATTGTGCAAAGCCACGCCGGCTTTTATGTACTTCTCAACATTGGACGGACTAGCAATGATTGGTTTGGAAAAAATGCGCAATTTGCTGACGATGATTCCAAATGCGTTTTCCACCGTTCGTCTTGCACGCGACAATCTATAAAAAACAATGAGGGAAAATGGTTTTGAATGATGTTTTGAATTTAAAAATAGTACCTGTAGTTGAAAGTTCTTTCTCCTTCTAGCAAGGTGCCTAACGATCTGCCGGGATAAGGTTTCATGAGGTTTTTCATCAAGGGAAATGCGTCATCCTAAAATAAGGATTATCATAAACAATAAAAACAATGTATAACATTATATGTTCAAAAAGATGTAAACCATAACAAAGACGTGGGTTGATATCACATCGGAGTAAACTAGTGGAGATGGATGTGGTATTCCTAAAGAACCATTTTCCAAGTCCATTGCAAACTGTGAAGACGCAAAGATACCGGCATCTCCCTCTCTGCCATAAGCGCCAATATCAATCACAGTGAAGCAATAATTGGCATCGCAAATTGCGAACATAACCATACTGTGAAAACCTTTGTAATTGTACCAGGTTGATCCACTATTGCTAGGACATTGAATCGCAAAATGTTTCCCGTCGCCGGCCCCAATACAATTAGGGAAATTCAAAATTTTTGAAAACTCGTTTGCTATTTTTTTCCATCCATTGGAATCAGGCTGTTTGAGATATATCGGAGAAAGGGTTTCAAAAATCTTTTCACAAGTTTCACGAACAATTTCTGAAACCGTAGAATGTCCGATACGAAAAGCGTATGACAGTGAACGCATACAATCTCCAGATGGAAGAAATCTCAATGTGTAACAGAAATAGGCCCAGAAGTAATTTCATCAAAATTTTACATGGAAATTAACAATAGTAAGATAGTAAAACAATGTAGTCTATACCAACTGGTACTGAACGTCTCATTTTTGTGTCTTTTTTTTAAAGTTTTGGACCAACCATTTTCAACAATTTATTGAACATGGATGGAGACATTCGAGTGATGTTTCGGAAGGTAAAGCAATCTGCCATACTTTTCTCTGCAAGAAGGACAGTTGTACACAGTGAATGCTGCTCCCGTTGTATTGAAGAGTTGTGGAATCTAGTCCACAGCCTACCTATTTAAGAATGACAATATAAACAGTTACTAGTATTCATGTCTTAACTCATTGGAAATAAGAACACCTACCAACTGGTCGATAAGAATTTTGTAGAGCCTTTAAACGACGACGTTTCATCAACAAATAGAGCAAACAAACACACTTGGCCTTCCATCTCCACATAGCCATTGCGTTTTCATGAGCAATTCGTTGTTTGTTTACAGTTTCATCACTGTCAGTGTCACTGTCTTCCATATTGTCACACTTGACTTGAAAACGTTTGTATTATTCTTAACACAGAAAAAGGGGAATACAATGATTACATGAATAATGAATTGAAACCTTACTTTTGTTAAGCGTCTAGTTTAGTGAAAGAGAGAGCGACTAATAATGGAAAAACAGTGGGTTTTATACTAGCTTTGAAATTACGCCCTCTCCCTAAGGTTAATAGATTTTACTGCACATTCTAAAGCTATTCTGGAACTTCTACTTATTTAGGAAGAAATGTCTGATAACATAACAGATAGTAGAACATTCGTAACTATAGCGTTTGAGTTTGACGCTTCTAGGAACAGATAGGGACATCTGCTGTTGTTCCCCGCGACAGGTCCCCCTTCTTTAAGACAGGCGACCCGACTGTACTACAAAATAGTATGGAAAGTGGGACAACATGATAAAAGGTGGGAAACTGGAAACATCATAAGAACTTTAAGATTTTTTCTAGAGTAATTAAAAGATAGCTGAAGAGAGGTAATAGCGCGAAATGAAACAAAGCTACGATGAAGGTCGTAAGTAAACATTGATAAGAGATTATCAGAAAGGATGAATCACAGTAAGAATAAAAGTAAGAAGACTATTTCAGATTGCATGTTCAGTGTTTTTTCAGCCTCCACAGTAAAATGTTCACTTACTCTGATGTTTTAGAGAATCTCCGTGTGTTTGAATGCGCCCTTATGCGTTTTGTTGACGCAACGTTTGATAATCATCGGAGTCGCTACAGCTGGTTACATTCAAGTGACCGTGTGTTTTTCTTTACGGTGCTTGCGGAAGTTCAACGAACTGGTGCTCGATTGAGTTTTTCACCATCCGTGAGTACCGTTTGGTTTGGAGACCATTACTTCAGGTAAAAAAAAAATTTTTTCTTTTTTACAATTTTCTTGATTTTTAACTAACTTTTTCTTTCTTCCTTTTGTTTTTTAGTAAATATTCCGGTTATGCCAAATACCGCGAACTGTTTTCACTGACTCACTCGCGTCTTCTCTGGTGGTTGGAGTCAGATGAAGACATTTTTTACCCGACTCCGCACTCTTCAGAATTTTACACGGAGATAACGCAGGCTGAGATGGATAACCGTCTGGCCGCGCGTCAGACGTGGAACGATGTTTTGCAATCGTTCAACATGGAGACTCCCAGTCCAAACGATTTCCATTTGCTACGGGAGTTTTCCCGTAGTTTAACTTCTCTACTGGATTACATTGACGAACAATTAAATGAATAGCGATGTAAATTTTCCTATGGATTTTCAATACACTTTTTTCTACTGGAAATGTCTTTTTTCTTTCTTCCGTATGACAAAATGGTTACGCCTCTTGCATCTCTAGCTCCTCCCTCCCGCGGTCTCCGGGGGGAGGGTTGTCGTATCGCTCATGTACGTCCAAGCGTACACTGAGTGTATACAATTTGTATGCTAGGGCAATTAATCCTAAGGCAATAAGTGAGATTGCAGATATCAATTCGTAAGGGTAGCGTATAGAAGATGTTTCTTTCTGTTTTTTCGTTTCAGTGATGAGATTGTGAATTTGCTCTCCGGTCATTTCCGTTGAAAGGCTGGCTTGAGCATTACGATGAAGCAGTTGACTAATGATGTCTATTGAAGAGGTGTTTTCTCGCGGAAGTTCCACGAAGGTATGTTTCTTGTTTGTAGTAATGTTGACATCTTGAGAAAAAATTTCAACTGTTGGTAGGACAACTGCTTGTAATTTTAGTGCCATTATGTTGCCTTCCATACTAGCTGGGAATACCCACTCTTCTGTACGAGCAGTGCATCCCAAAGGTATTTCAAACATTCCTACAGGCGGTAATGTTGTTGTTCTTAGTGTTGGCTGCTCACCACCAGATGGACACGAAAATACAATTTCGTGTGGCTTCGTTGCAGAATAAACCCATTGGTTGGATCCCATGTAAACGACTTCAGGACCGCGCCATTCCGTAAATTTCTTTCTGCATTGTGTGTTAATTCTTGGTGTATCATTCATGAACACAGCTGTTGCACACGATTTTCGAGCAGTTCTTTTGCTGACACCGGTATGGAATTTGCATAGCGGGCGTCCTATCTTGCTACAGTCTTTAATGTCGTCTTTTGAAAGTTCCATAAATGTTTCGAGATCTCCTGACACAGCAAGGTAATCTGGTAAATTTCCAAACAAGACGCCATGTGTTCCATTATCTGTTGATCCTGGTAGGTTGATAATCTGGAAGAGCTTGTACTGCTGAGCGTGATCAAAAATAGGAACACGTATGAAAAGGCGAAAGGAATTTTCCATGGCTGCAACCGAGACAGTAGACTCCCGGTAAGCGACCCAAAGTTCGTTGCTGGAAATAGACCATCCTCTTGGTAATTGACCATTGATGGTTTTGATGACTTTGTTGAATTTAGCTGGAGAGATGATTTGAGGGGCCAAATGCCCGTTGGCTAGAAGACTAAAGCCGACGTCGAGACTATCAGCAAGTTGTTGTAGCCACAGCAAGATTTGATTCATTGCTTCAAACGTTTCATCCAGTTGGAAAAAATATTCGAAGTGACTCAGTTCTAAGTCTTCCATGTCAGCTATTTTTTCCATTATGTTTGTGGTCACATTTTTCAGCATGGAGTATTGGCCTCGTAGTTCTCTAATTAATTTTGCGTTAGTTCTGGTTTCCCATAGTGATTCATTCAAGACTGTGGCTTGTTTGTCTATAATGTGGATCACTTCTCGTTGATTTCGGGAGAGAAGTTGAATTTGATTATTCAGTTCTTCTAAATCTTTTTGTGTCGATACTCCAAAAAGCCATTTAAGGATTGTTCCTCCCCCGTCGACGAGACTTCGACGATTTCTTTGGTTTGTATTCAAGGCTTTTTTGATATTCGATAATCGATCTGCTGCGTTCTCGATTCCTTTCAGGAAAGACTGCATTCTGCTGGTAATTCTTTTGGCTGCTATTTTTTGAGGTCTGGTACCTTGATTCTTCCATCTTTCTGCTACTTCTTGCTGTTGCAGAATTTTCTCTTTAAGGTACGCCGTGGCCGTATCAGGTAATCCAAAATCAAGATCAGTCACTATTGTCCAAGATGATTCACTAAACGCAACGTCAGCTTGTTGTTTGAAAATGGCGTTTTCTCTCAGGATTAGTGAACTGCTTGTGGAGGGGGCCAGCAAGAAAATGAAGAACGGCACTAAAAAGGTGAGATACCTAGCCGGAGGTCTTCTATTTCGTAGTGGTCTTCGTGATGCATCTGAAGGGACCTGGTCTGGAGAAGAGGTTATCACTTCACTACCACTTGTGTCGGGTGACACGTTAATTTCCTCAGGTACTGTTACTTCCTCTTCGGACAGAGGTGGTGAGTGAACTGCATCAGGTAGGTCTTGTGCTTCTTCTTGTTGTTCTCCATCGTTCTGTTTGTCTTTTCCTCGGCTCTCTCAGTGTTATCTGGGATGGATGTCTGCGGTGACTCCCATTCCAAAGTGGCTTCGTGAAATGACTTCATTCGAGCGACGTGAACAATATCTGATTTTCCCCGTCCGGTTGCGGAGATTACTTCGTAGTTTACTGGTGTAGTCTTTCTCAACACCTTGAATGGTCTCAACCAGCGGTGAAGAAGTTTTTCTGCTTTTCCTACTTTGCGAAATGGCTTGTAGATCAGGACTAGATCTCCTGTTTGAAAAGATAGTTCTCTATGGCGAGCATCATAGGTTTCTTTTTGTTTTTCTTTTACTCTCTGCATTCTAGTTTTTACAATTTCTTTTGCTTCAGTCAGATCAGCTTGTAGTCGATCTGCATAACTCATTGCAGCGTCCTCTTCTGTCAACAATGGGTTGGGATCAGCGTCCAATTCCAAATCAATGGGAAGTCTGGGTTCACGTCCATAGAGCAGAAAAAATGGTGAATACCCCGTCGACTCTTGTCTTGCTGTGTTGTATGCAAAGCATACGTATTGTAGAGTACGATCCCAATCACGTTGGTCACTGCTGACGTACATTGAGAGCATAGCTGCCAATGTATGATTCATCCTTTCCACCGCTCCATTTGCCTGAGGGTGGTAACTTGAAGTTGTCTTGTGGTTTGTGTGCAATTTCTTGACAACAGCTTGCGTTAGATCTGAGGTAAAGCATTTTCCTCGATCTGTTATGATTTGTTCTGGAGCTCCGTGACGTAGAAGAATTTGATTAACAAAAAATTCTGCGACGTCATCTGCTTTTCCAGTCGGCATGGCTTTCAGTTCAACCCATTTGGTTAGATAGTCCACTGCCACGATAATCATCTTGTTTCCTTTAGTAGATAGTGGGAATGGACCTAGTAGATCAATGCCTACTTTTTGAAATGGTCTCTCTACTTTGATGCATTGTAAGAGTCCTGCAGGTTTGTCTGGGACTCCTTTTCTGCTTTGACAATGTACGCAGCTCTGTACGTGACGAGTTATGTCGAGTGCCATCTTCGGCCAGAAGAAACGATCACAAATCTTGTGTAGAGTACGCTTGATGCCAAGGTGACCTGACACAACGTCGTCATGGTATGCCTGTAGAATTGTTTCACGGTAATCGACCGGTACGCACAGTCTTCTGTAGTTCTTTCCATTTTTAAAAGTTTCCTTGTACAGCTTTCCGTTGTGAATTACAAAATTTTTGACTCTTGATTTTCCGTTCTGGAGTTTCACAATTAGCTGATTCCAATTGCGACAAGCTTTCTGCTTTTCGGCCAATGACTCGTCTTCGTCTTCGGAAAGGCCAGGGAAGGTGATTGCTCCCACGATGAAACAGCGATCATCTTCTAGCTCTTCTGCAACTGGTAGCGGATTTCTTGAAAGACAGTCTGCATTGTCATGCGTTTTCCCACTACGGTACACAATAGTTATGTCGTATTCTTGGAGCGACAAGCTCCATCGGGCCAAACGGCCTGCAAGGTCTCTTTTGCTCATTAACCAGCAAAGAGCCTGATGATCGGTCACCACTTTCACTTTGCAACCCCACACAAAACATCGAAACTTTGAAAGACACCACACTAGTGCAAGACACTCTTTTTCGGTGATTGAGTAGTTTACTTCTGATTTTGTTAGAAGGCGGCTGGCGTATGCTATAGGACGTTCTGCTTCTTCAATGTGTTGAGCAAGAACGCCTCCTATGCCATAACCACAGGCATCGGGAAAGATTTCCATTGGTAGATCATAGTTGGGATGCGCCAATACTGGTGCCGAAGTAAGTGCTAGTTTCAAAGCATTGAAGCTGCTACTTTGATCTTCTCCCCACGTGAAGGGAATTTCTTTCTTCGTCAGTGTAGTAAGCGGGCGTGCAATTGATGCAAAACCTTGGATGTGACGTCGATAATACGAGCACAGACCAAGAAAGCTTTGTACTCGTTTCACCTTGTTTGCTGTTGAATGGCCTTCATTGGGTGATGGGAAACTTTGCACTGCCTCCAGTTTTTCAGGATCTGGTGCCACACCTTCTTTTGAGATGAGGTGTCCCAACACTTTCAGTGCGTGCTCCATGAATGAGCATTTTGACCATTTTAACTTCAACCCAGCTTGATAAAGGCAACTCAGCACTAGACTAAGTCTTTGCAAATGCTGTTCGAAGGTTGCTGAGTAGATTATGACGTCATCCAAGTATATCAGGCACGTCGTCCAACGAAGTCCAGCTAAGATGATGCCCATGGCCCTCTGAAAAGTACCAGGGGCGTTTGTTAAACCGAACGGAAGAGTACGAAACTGGTACAATCCGTCTGCAGTGATGAAGGCTGTTTTCGGTCTGTCACTGTCGATAACTGGAACTTGATGGTATCCTGATTGAAGATCGACGCTTGAAAAAAATATGGCGCCTTCCAGCCGACTCAAGGTGTCGGCAATACGTGGTAAGGGGTATGAATCTTTTACCGTTACTGCGTTAAGTTTGCGATAGTCCACGCAGAAGCGCCAAGTACCATCTTTTTCTTGACTAAAACCACTGGGGAAGACCAAGGGCTGTCAGAAGGTTCTATGACCCTTCTACGCAGCATTCCTTCCACTTGATCTTGAATAACAGCTCGTTCTTTCCAGGCACTCTTGTAAGGAAGTTGATGGATTGGGCGCGCATTAGCGGTATTGATGTCATGTTTGACGACTGAACAGTATCCCAAATCATCCTCGTTTAGTACAAAGCAATGAGCAAATTGCTTGAGGATTTTTACTGTCTCTTCTTTCTCTTCTTTTGTTAGATTTTCCCCAATTCTTCCTTCGAGATGTTTCAACAATTCTTCTTTCTCTGCATCTGCATCTTGGTTCTCCTCCGAAGCATCTAGTGTTAGAATTTCTTGAATTTCTTCCATTTCTTCAGCTTCGGGGTGTTTCTCTAGGGTTCCCAGTGTCACTTCTTTTTCTAGCCACACTGTTTTCGGAGACAAGTTGGCGATTGGAATATCTTTCGAATCCGTTCGTACGAGCGCGTGACCGGTAGACAGACTTGATGTTGCTAACAGTGAAGCTGATGGCGTCACGATGCACCAACCTTCCATTCTGTGAGAGATAGATGTTGGAATTTGCTTTACCGTGTATGCTGGTATTTCTTGACTATCTTTTGAAATCAGCCGGCTTTCTTGTGACTGTTCTACTTGGAGAGCAGTGATTTCTGGAAGCGGTGATTTCCCTGTTGTGAATGATGACTCTTCTGACTCATAGTCAATGTGGATAGCTCGAAATTGTTGTAGGAAGTCATTTCCTAACAGTAGTTCAAAACCCGACATTGGCATAACTATTGCGTTACCTTTTATAGTTTTGCCTCTGTGGGTTACTACTATATCTGCCGTACTCTGTGGTGACAGGGTTTGACCATTTACTAGACGGATCTTTGGTCCGACTAGAGGTTTTTTGACAAATTCCGTTTTCTCTAGTAATTCGGGTGAGATTACTGTGACTGCAGCTCCTGTATCAATCAGCGCTGTTGCAGTTATTTCTCCACACCTTACTGCTTCCTTTATTAGTCTTGCAGGATTCAAGTTGAACACGATCATTTCTGGGTCAGCCATTTTTTCTTCCAACGTATCTGGAACGGTTAGGTTGATGGAAAGATTTCCCTTTGCAGTCGCCCCTGCGGCTGCATCTTTAGGCGGACCTCTGTATTGTTCTGATTCAGGGTTCTTGAAGCAGTTGCGAGCAATGTGTCCTGACCTCTTACAAAAAAAACATTGCGGCCTTCCTGTTAGAGTGCGACCTTTTGGTTTAAAAGGTCCTCTTGAATTTACTTGCTCGTTTTTCTCTTTTGAAATTAACTTTTCGCAAGTCTCTTGAATTAATTCTCTCATCGTCTTCATCAAATCTGCTTGCTGGTCTGGGTAGACCACTGACAGGTTTGGTAACTGCTCCTGAGGCTTTTGCGGCTCAGCTGTCATTTCCTTCCATCCTCGTGTGTCTGACATGAGTGATGCTTCTGTATAGGATTTTGCTAGTGCCAAAAATTCTTCGCATGTCTTGGGTTTCAGCGGATAAATTTTTCTGAAAAGTGTTGGGCGAAGTCCTCTAAAAAGATGCTCCAATCGGTGCGTTTCTGACATATTCGGGTCAACCAGTCTGCAAAGATTGAGAATTTCGTAGTAGTACCTAATGGTTGGCTCGTCCACTCCTTGGGTCCTACTTCTGAGTCTGGTCTCTTGAAAAAGACCGTAATTATCTGGTTGAAATTCTTTCAAAAACACCGAACGTAGACCGGTTACTGCGGCCACAGCCGCATTTCCTCCAGCAGCTGCCTGTCCTGCTGTGTCCTCCCAGTCATTCGGGAGTCTTGCGCACAGGAACCAATTTCTTGCAGTATCATCCAAGTACATACTGAAATTATTTCTTTTGTCAGCATCTCTCCAACCGTTGTGGGTAGAGATTGTTTCGTAGCGCTCTAACCATTGACGAGCGTCTTCCGTTGGACTCCCCCGAAAAACCGGTGGGCTTATAAATTTTCTAACAGCTGCCATAGCTGTACCTTGAAATTGCTGCTGATGTCTTGGAGGTACCAAAGGGTGTTGTCCTATCACAGGAACAACCGGATGTGTGGGCAGACTTAATTCTGCTTCGGAGTCGGATCTTGAATCTGCTTCGGAGTCAGGTTGTAACTCTGCTTCGGAGTCAGATCTTGAATCTGACTGATTTTCAGGTTTTCTGAAATCGCTCTGCTTAAACTTTACTTCACTTGAGGTAACTAGATTTTCGATAGAAGTAGAGATTTCTGGATCTTGTGTCGGGCCTGCTGTTGCACTTTCACCACCCGACAATTCGGGTGATTGTTTTGGATGCAATCGTTTACTTGGATCGCGAGGGCAACTAGGTAATCTTGGATTAGATTTTTTCTGCATCGACTAATTTTTTAAAGCAGCACAAAATTCGTTAACTACGGGTAACGAGCTGCATCTCCACCAATTGTCACACTTGACTTGAAAACGTTTGTATTATTCTTAACACAGAAAAAGGGGAATACAATGATTACATGAATAATGAATTGAAACCTTACTTTTGTTAAGCGTCTAGTTTAGTGAAAGAGAGAGCGACTAATAATGGAAAAACAGTGGGTTTTATACTAGCTTTGAAATTACGCCCTCTCCCTAAGGTTAATAGATTTTACTGCACATTCTAAAGCTATTCTGGAACTTCTACTTATTTAGGAAGAAATGTCTGATAACATAACAGATAGTAGAACATTCGTAACTATAGCGTTTGAGTTTGACGCTTCTAGGAACAGATAGGGACATCTGCTGTTGTTCCCCGCGACAATATCCACGTCACTATTTTCAGAAATTTCGTCCTCAGAACTTTTATCAATAAATATAACAAAGAGCTACAACAGGTACAAAAATCTACAGCAGACGCTAGAATCTCAGCAGAATCTAGCCTACTCTACGTAAATTTGACAGTGTAGTCTGAACAGACTACGAACACATTTACGTAAATATGGCTCCGTAAAAAACGCAGCGAAATTTACGAAGTACAAATGTAAACTTTTAACGTTATACGTTATACGTTAAACGTAGAAAAGAGCTGTAGTCTGAACAATACTTTAACCCACTGGGACCAACCATTTTGAAGGCAGAGGGGTGCTGTGCTTGAGGAATTCTCTTAGTTTAAGTTGGACATCGCAATGCCACGGTACAATCAAAGATTCTAGGGTGAAGAAACTGCTGAAGGCAGTGCAGGCTACGTGGATTTCGGAGTAGACTCTGATCCGGTCGGCTGATATGGCCGGGGAGGCTGAGCTATCTGGGAAGGCGGTGCTGGCTGAGCCTCCTCCTAGGGTTCTACCATCCACTAACGTTACTGTAAAAAAATTTTAAAAAAATTTTTAATCAAAGTTAGTAATTTTTTTTTCAGAGAGAAGTTGTCGACTGCCAAACAAAAGAAGTCATTATCCTTAAGGTAGTAATCGCTGCCTCTCTTGGAACGTGATCCATGGCTTGACCACCGGTGCCTTCCAAACCGCTCCACTAGGGCATCCGTCATTCACTCCACCAGTGCCTCCGCCATCCGCTCCGGTTTCTCCTGGTGGATTCTCCACCAGGAAAAGGAAATGGAAGAAAGAGAGAAAAGTTCAAGGAAAAAACTCAGAATGAAATTTTTTTTTATTTAAGTATTTAAATACCAATATTTTTTTGGTTATAGCTAAATTAATTAATTATTTTTTACAGTGTTTCAAAAAAGGCCATTTGATGAAAGTATGCCCAAAAAAGCAGCAAAATATATTGTACATTTTTTCTTGTAAATTTTTCTTTTTTTCTTGTATTGTTCGCTGAAAAATACATTGCGTTGATATTTACATGGCTTAGTCTTAAGAAAAATGGATCTTCTACATGTCGAACAAGTTCTTCAAGATGCCGTTAAGGGCTGCATGGCTTAAACTGGCAAATTTGTTAAAAAAACCATAAAATGGTAAGAGTGACTTATGTTGGATTATTATAGAGTGTTAGTATAAAACTATGTCGTGTTCCAACTATGCAAATGGATTCGTAAGTGATGCAAAAACTTGTTACTTAGATAAGTTAAATTGTTAAATAGTGAGTGTCCCTATTCAGTTCCCAATTCTATCGGAAACACGGATTAGATTGTTGCCCAATTGTTCCCAAAATCCCCCCCTCTAGACATATTCATCTATTTGGTTGAAACCAAAAGTTATCAAAACCACTTGGAGGCCCTTCACTAAGGGCCCTTGGTGAAGGGCCTATTTTAGTTACGAGTTGATTTGCATAGTCGGAACACGACATAGTTTTACACTAAGACAAACAAAAAAAACGATGAATAACGTGAAACGAACCACTAACTTTTTTAGCGAAACTTTGAAATTTATTCATATTTCGCACAATAGCAAAATACTATCATAGCAGACAGAATCGGCCGTCGAATGCTGCGTTGCGCGATAAAATCAAATGCGAAAAAAGATGTCGAACAGCCCTAGAGCTAAGTCAGCTGAACTGGAAGATGATAACCGACTTGGTGGTGCGTTTGTTTTTAATGTTGTCTCGCTGGCTTGTAATACTCCCAAATTGTACGCACCAATGTAAAAATTTAATGCAGTTACTCATCCTAAATCTGTCTTACTAGGACGTGCAGTACTGGACCGCCAAAGTACGGTATAAAGACGTGCTTAAACAACGATCGTTTTTTAAGATAAATCACGTCCCTCGAAAGACGTCTTATTTTGATCCATTTCTTTAAAAGCTACGTTGCCACAATTAACAGTGTAGCGTTGGGGTTCAACTTTGTAAGAACTACGTACACCACATCAAATAATAATCTCGAATTGTTTTTTTCAATACGTAGTGATTGGTTAAGAAGAAGAAGCTTTGTCTGTGATGCGGGAGTCCAATGATCGAAACTCATAACAATTATGTTTCTCTTATGGTATTTTGGTCAAAGAGCGCAAAGTTTCGATTTAATAAATTCAAAATTTTATTTAAAAATTAATTTCTTAATGATGGAAGCCAAAATTATTTCTTTGCATAATTTGTCAGTCTAAAGCATGGCCTACTCTAATCACGGCCCATCAGCTGGCTATCTCCCTGTAGCCTAAAATGAATTGTGATAGCTCCGCCCATTCATAGCCAGAGGGTCGTAGTCCCTCTCAAACTTTTCCAAATTCCACGGCTTCTTTCCACCTTTTAAAATTTTCTGAAAATCTGCCATTGCCGTGCTGCTGCCGCCTTGTGCTGCTGCCATTGCTGCTGCTAATGCCTCTGCCAGGCTGTTTTTTTCCCCCTTTAGTTCAACGAGCTGCTTTTCTAAATGAGGATTAAATGCTGTGTTTTATTTTGTCACAGTACAACCTACGGTAAAAACGAAGAAACACTAAATTTTTTTTCATTGTCTAAGGACGAGAATGTCATTGAGCTGTGGCTCAATGCATTCTCGTCTAACAGTTGTGTTACTGGATTTACCAAGAATTTCAAGCTACTAAAATCCTTAAGAATATGCAGTTTACATTTTGAAAAAAAAATGTATCAATGAAAAAAATAAAAAACTATTGCCAAATGCTGTACCAACCATATTTCAACTTCCTACGAAGGTTAGTATTTGTAGCAATGTTAACGTAACATGATATAATTTTCTTTACTATAATACTATTTACCTATTCATCTTTGTTAGGCAACAAACGTGAGGGGAGAGACAATCACAACACCGTTCTCAAATGTCACTGGACAATCATGTCAACAACTAGAGCCTCATCGTTCTGATGCCCAAAACTCCACAGTAAGCACAATAGTGTTAAATTGTTAGGAGAAATGCATGTTAATTTGTTCATACTAATGTTTGTATTAGGTTTTCGACCATCCAGAGGACAATCACTATGAACAAGATTTGTATTCTAATTATCGATCTTCAACACCTGCAAGCAACCATAATAGTGGCTTTCTGGACGAAGAAGTAGTATCACTAATAAATTCAGCTCGGAACGACAATGTTATGAAAGAAGTTGATGCAAGTAAGACTGTTACTGAAATGTCCGAAAAGGTCATGTATATCAACGACTTGAAAACAACAGGAAATATAAAATCCATAGACCCATTACGAAAGATGAGAATATTGGTGAAACTTCAAAAGTAGGAAGTGATGTTGTTGTTGTTCGTATGTAAAATTCAATGCTCTGCCCATTACCTAAGAAATACAGAAACAAATTAATTTATATGCCATTAACTAAACAATAATTGAGTTACTAAAAGTAAGTTCCTGTTCTTACTAATCTACTTCAGTTGGCTCCCCCAGATCCTCAGCCGCTTTTGACATAAATTACACATTGTGTGCTGGGCCTCAGACAGTGCCCGGCTTGGTCTAGCTCTCTGAAAAGTACTTGCGTCCCATTTTACTTGTTTTTATTTGCATTGTGTCGGCGTTTTGTCCTATGAATGTTATCAAGAAAAATTAAGGATAAAAAATTAAGGAACAAATACTTACCAAACACTAAAACACCCTGGCAGAGCGATGCATATCATGGCGTCAGAACTTCAGCACGGCAATGGCAGAATTTCAGAAAATTTTAAAAGGTGGAAAGAAGCCGTGGAATTTGGAAAAGTTTGAGAGGGACTACGACCCTCTGGCTATGAATGGGCGGAGCTATCACAATTCATTTTAGGCTACAGGGAGATAGCCAGCTGATGGGCCGTGATTAGAGTAGGCCATGGTCTAAAGATACTTATAATGGTATTGAATGTTACGTATATGGTAGACTACTCGACTGTTACGCGGGATACCCCTGTTTGAATCCGGTGACAGAATTATGTTTTTAGCGTTTCATTTGGTAGAACAAATATTCGTCCCAGTTAACGCTAAAATGAGAGCTTTGTTGACCATATAAATCCATGTATTAGACCAGCTTTTGCCGGTCATCAACACCTGCTAAAATCATCTTTAAGTCGTCATTGTAAGACTTCAGGACAGAATAAAGAAATCCTAGTAGTACCGTTAGGATGAATAAACATCCTTTAAAAAACGTCAGTGTGCTGTGTGGGTAAGGACTTATTATCCCTCGTCATTGCTATCGATTTTTTTAACTGGGAAATGAGTAGGCGGTCCACAACCGGAAGAAAAATATGGTGAAAGTATTGGCAAGAATTTTAAACCATTAATCAAGAGTGAAAAAGGTAACTTCAGTGAACATCTGAAGTTGTTTTTTTTAGTACATAAACAAATATTGTACAAATTTGTTTTGGAATTCTTTGTTGAGTTGCTGTGTAACTCGCAGCTTTTTGTCAACAGCTCAAAAATTGTTTTCTAAAAATTCGTTCGACTTGAACTTAATGTGTCGACCAAATGTATTAGCTCTTTATAGCTCCGGGGGAAAAAAGGAGAGTTGAAGAGGTAGGGTCGCTTCTCAATATCCTTCAGACTTTTTCTAGCTCTTGTATAGTTCAGTCATGCCAGTCACAAGCTTCGACAGCGAGAGTTCAGGAACGAGTGTTTCTTCATCTAGATCCCGTCATAGGAAAAACCGTAACGAACATGTGGGTACCCAGCAACAACGTGATGGGACACCAGTCGCAGATAAGGCAGGAAATGAAGTGGATGGAGAAACTGAAGGAAAAGTAGTAGAGACGGATATCACTTTGCCAGACGACCCGATGATAGACCTAAGGAAGAGTAAGCATCGCACACGCGGAGATTTAGAGGAAGAGCCCCCAAGTAAGCGAGTGAGAAAAGAGGGTGTATTAAAATTTTATCTAACGGAAGGGAGGGGTAAGAAACTGGTAAAACTTATAGGGAGGGGTATAGGTAATAGCGAGGCGAAGAATGTCAAAGCACGCTACGTCCCTAATTGTCATCGTTCATTTAAATTTCAAGTCCCTTCACTTGATGATTCGCTTTACCAACGCCTAATGCAGATTAAAGGCTCAACCGCTTCAAAAAATTCCATAGATAGAGTCGAGACCTCACTTTACAACTTGCAACAAAAAGTACTAGATTCCACTCGCCCCCTCACCTTTTTACTCGGTGAAGACGTGCAACAGGAAGAGCATCACGAGGCCATTAGGGACACATTGGATTTAATTGCAGAGTTCTTCCACGAGATTACCCAACAACGCCAGAAGAATATTTTGCGTCAAACCAGCCCATCCTTCTTATATCTATAAGGAGATCAATCAAATTTTGATGTCAAAGAGAGTGAGTCTCTTTTCGGGCGCACTTTCGTCCGTTCTATGGTCCGGTCGGCGGACAACCAAGCCAAACTGGGAAATCTTAGCCGAGGAGGGCACTTCAGCCGTGAGGGGCACTCTTTCCGCAATGGCGGCAATTTTCGCTCAAAAGAGAGTTACTTTAAAAACCAAGTTGGTGGCAGTGGAAATGGTCGAGGAGACCATAATCTTCATGGCCATGGAGGCGTTCAGGATATGGTGGCCGAGGAGGAGCAAACAGCAGTCCGGAATTTCATGGCGGGCATCCGGAATTTCACCCGGCTAACGGATTTGGAGGCGTTTATAATCGCAACGGGTATGTCTCATCTGAATCCTTTTCTTCTATTAAGCCTGTTCTTTTCAAAATTGGGGAAGGTTGAGTTTGTTTATGAAAGAATGGGGAGGGATTTCAAAGGACCCGTGGGTTTTTAATGTGGCCGGCTCGAGTTTTAGAATAGATTTTTTATCTGAACCAACACAAGCATTTGAGCCCCCCAATATGCAGCTAAATGGCCCACAGTTTGACATTTGCAACAACCAAGTATCAGATTTAATTAAAAAAGGCGCAATTTCTCCAACGACCATTAAAAGGTTTATCAGCAGTCTGTTTGTTATCCCTAAGAAAACGGGAGGGTTCAGACCAATCATCAATTTAAAGCAATTAAATACCTTTGTGGTGTACAGCCACTTTAAAATGGAGGGGTTTAGTAATCTGAAACACTTAGTCTCACAAAATGATTGGATGGGGAAGCTGGAGCTAAAAGATGCATATCTTACGGTGCCCGTTCCCAAAGATTGTCGTCGTTTTCTCCAATTAATTTAGGAGGGGCTTATTTATCAATTTTATTGTCTAGCGTTCGGTTTATCTTCCGCCCATTGGGCATTCACGAAAATTCTCAAACCAGTAGTAACCTCATACGTCAACAAGGAATTAGGCTGATCGTCTATCTAGACGACATTATTATTCTAAATTCAGACAGGGAAAAATTTGTAGAACATATCGATAGGTAACGGGATGAAGGGGTTGTAGTAACCCAAGACCAATACCAGAGACATGGCAACATAGCCTGCTGGTGGTCTATGGATGGCAGTTGGAAATCGCTAATAAACGCAGCAAGGTCAGACTTAGTTCGCCTCCCTTTATCTTAGTTATCTATGACTAATTCATAGTAATTCCACTAGTCAAGGTTATTACATTGGCGACGAGGTATTTTTCGAATTTTCTTATTCCGTGGGCAAGTCAAAGTGCAAGTGAGCTACGATTACTATTTGTATGGAAAAGTGCCACTCTCATCGCGTGTCCAAGATAGCTACCTTCATGCCCTCCTTCCCACCATTTGATGTGGATGAAGATCACACCTCAATCGGAGTCCGTTGGTCAAAATGGGTGAATAGATTCGTCAACTTTTTAGCCGCTTTAAACATCACAGACGATGCACGTAAAAAGGCACTACTTATCCACTATGGTGGCGAAAAAGTATTCGAGATCTTTGAAACCTTGGACTCGGCAATCTGGGTAAAAGTTCAGGCCACAGCCAACGCCGCTGCCATTGATGAAACAGCCTATGAAGCGGCATTACGAGCTCTGAACGACAACTTTATTCCCAGAGTCAACACTGACTTCGAAATCTTCACGTTCCATCAGGCAAGGCAACACATCGGTGAGACTATTGACGCATATCATACACGGTTGCAACAAATAGCCAGATACTGTAGCTTTCCAGACAAAGACAGAGAAGTCAAGGCACAGTTAACAATTGGTTGCACCTCTACTGACCTGCGAAGGAAAATACTGGAAAAACCAGCCATGACGCTGGAGATGGCGTTGAACAAAGCCCGTGCTCTCGAAGCGGCCGCTAACCAGGCTGATGTCATGTAAAAGGAGACAGAGCATGTTGTCCTTGCGCTACAGCACAAACATTCAACTCGCAACCGTCCCAGGCACTCAGATTACCAACATCAGCACGAGACCGACAATCGGAAAAATACACAACCCTCAGAAAATCGCACTTGCAGTTTCTGTGGGGAAACTTCCACATCCGATTGTCTTCGTGCCCAGCCCGGTTTCATCAGTGCCAAAACTGTCTGAACCTACACCACTACGAACAGCTTTGTCGTTCACCTCGACGAGAGAGATCAAATCAAGTGGACAAGGGAGACAAACACAACAGGCGCAGTGCCCTCAAACAACAAACCAAGGCATTTCACCCGTCAGCCTGGAAACAAGACATCCAGAACCAAGCTCAGCGCGTCAATGCCAATGAAGTGCTCGACTCAGAGTCAGAAGAAGAGGTAGTTTATCAATTAACGGCCCAAGGTCTAAAAAACTCGTTGTACACCGTCCGCATCAACAATGTCCACGTGTCGGTCATTGCGGACTCGGGTTCAACAATCACGCTTTTGGATCAAGAGGCATATAGTAGCCTGGGAAGTCCGCCACTAATCACAACAACTGTTAAGGTTTTTACCTATGGAGCAACACAACCTTTGCCACTGCTAGGCAAACTTAATGTCACGGTCTCATATCACGAGTGCTCTGTCAACAGCACAGTTTTCGTTTGCCCGGGTAGCAATGGGAACCTACTGAGCGGCAAGCTACCAGCATATCTCGGGATTCTGAACATGGCCAACACCATCAGTGAACGGCCGACAAATTCAAACATCACGGAAGAACAACTCAAGTTTCCTGGGTTATTTAAAGGTATTGGAAAACTTAAAAACTTTACCCTTAAGCTGCACATCGATACTTCTATCACGCCCGTTGCAAATGCCCATCGACGAATCCCACTACACCTTCGCAAGGCAACTGAACTGGAACTCCAACATGTAGTAGAAATGGACATAATTGAACCTTTGGAAGGACCCACACCATGGGTGTCTCCTGTAGTCGTGGTCACAAAGCCGCACGACAATACCAAAATCCGAATATGTGTAGATATGAAGCAAGCCAACAAAGCAATCCAGCGGGAACGCCATACAAATCCCACGCTCGATGACATCCTTTCAGACCTAAATGGAGCAGTTATGTTTTCAGCTCTAGATCTCTCCCATGGCTACCGCCAGCTAGAACTAGACGAAAGTAGTCGGTTCATCACAACTTTTTCCACCCACGTCGGACTGTGGCGCTAAAAACGTCTCTTTTTTGGAGTGAACTCCGCTGCTGAAGTATTCCAGAATGCAATACGACAAACACTTATTGGATTGGACGGTACCCTAAACATCAGTGATGATATATTGGTTTGGGGAAAAGATGAAGAGGAACATGAACAACGCCTTCACTCAGTTTTATCGAGACTAAACAGCCTCAACGTAACCTTGAATGCAGCAAAATGCCGTTTTCGTCTAGACAAAGTCAAGTTTTTTGGCTTCTTTTTTTCCAAAAGTGGTATTCAAGCGGAACCTAACAAAATCGAAGCAGTGACGTCACTTAGCAGACCTGAATCATGTGAGGCGGTGCGAAGCTTCCTGGGGATGGCGAATTATGTTCGAAGATTTGTTCCGGGTTTTGCCGACATCACGGCTCCACTTCGAGAGCTAACAAAAAAAGATGCAGTATACAAGTGGACAACTAACTGTGAACAATCTGTGAGCAAAGTGAAAGAAATGTTAGCCAAGAAACCTATTCTCGCTTACTTTGATACCAACCTACCATCGAAAATCATCGTAGATGCCAGTCCAGTCGGTCTAGCAGCAATCCTCACTCAACGGAAAAATGATGACACAAGCCACATAATCGCTTTTGCAAGCAAGTCCTTGTCCCCAACGGAACAAAGATATTCCCAACTTGAAAGAGTTGCGCTTGCTGTGCTGTGGGGATGCCAACACTTCCACACATACGTTTTTGGACAACCAGTCACAGTGCTAAGTGACCACAAACCGTTGGTTAGCATCTTTAACAATAGTATGTCTCACCGCAAGACTCGCTTGGAAAGATGGAGTCTAAAACTAGTACCCTACAATGTGACAGTGCAACACACGCCAGGGGCCACAAACCTAGCTGACTATCTATCTCGACATCCGGTAGACAAAGATCAAAACGCAGTCACCACCACATCGGCCGAACAACATGTAAATTTCATTGTAGTATCATCCCTACCGAAGTCCATGACGCTGTCCGAAGTAGAAGAGGCTTCAAATTCAAGGAACAGCTATCAGTGGTTAGTGACGGGAAAATACTCCAAAAAAATAACAAAATCTGCATCCCACAACAGCTCCAACGACAGGCAGTCCAGTTAGCTCACCAAGGTTACCAGGGGGAGTAAAAAACCAAGGCACTAATCCGTAGAAAAATTTGGTTCCCAGGTGTCAACAAACTGGTAGAACAAACAGTTAAAAGGTGCCTCCCATGCCAAGCAAGCACAAAATCACACACTAAAGAACCAGTGATTACATCACCGATGCCTTGAACTCCGTGGACTCAACTGAGCATGGATTTTTATACGCTTTCGACGGATAAAGAAGTTTTCGTTGTCATTGACGACTATTCGTGGTTTCCTGAAGTACACCATGTTCAATCCACGTCATCAAGAAATACCATCTCGAAGCTGGAACGCATCATCTCTCAACACGGAATTCCAGAAGTAATCAGATCTGACAATAAACCTCCATTCAACAGTGCTGAGTTCGCCGCATATATGGAGAAAATGGGAATTCGCCTTCGTCGAGTCACACCGGTATGGGCACCAGCAAACGGCGAGGTTGAACGTTTAATGCAGCCACTAAACAAGATGGTAAAAACAACCACAGTGGAGGAAAAAAACTGGAAAGATGGCCAGAGCCACCCCTCACACGGTAACGGGGTTTTCTCCTGCAAAACTTCTGTTCAATAGGGATTTAAAAATCCTATTACCGGAACTCCCATAAACAAACGTGGATGATCAAGGGGATCACCATCGTCAGGCCTGCCTCCGAGACAACGAAAAAAAAAAAAAAATGGCTGACTACGCAAATAGCAAGCGCACTCGCACACCTTCGACCCTAAAAGTGGTTGACGTAGTCCTGCTGCAACACAATAGCAGACTCAAAAACAAAATGGAACCAGCGTACTTTTCTCACAAGCTGATTGTCTCAAACAAAAAGGGCAGTATGATAAAGGCATGCGGTGGAGGCAAGCAAATAACCCGAAACAGTTCATTTTTTCGTCAATTTGACTGCGGTGACCCTGCCACGTTCACCGATGAAGAAGTTCCAGCCACCGCTAGAGGGAAAAACAGCCAAGCCGAAGCTGACCTGCATCAAGAAAAGGAAAGAGAGGAATCGGGCAGTTCAAGTTCAGGCAGTCTTTCGCCACTGGACGAAGCCATAGAGCCCCCAAGCGAGCCCGTAGACCCGCTGGAAGAAAATGAAGAAAATCTCCATGGATGGATGAATGCGGACAACGTTCCTCCCCTACCGTCGGATGAAGATGATGACCAACAGGAGACCGCTATCCCTCAAAGACGAGGAGCGCGCCCCAAAAAACGCCCAGATCCACTCCATTACATAGGAAAGGGAATCCAAGGGAAGAAGAAGTACTAGTAGCCTAAGAAACCTCCCAATCGTCTGTATCTCCCTAGTATTTGTGAAATGTGACCGCCGTCAAACTTAACCGGGTGCAGCCGTATTGAAAAAACAAAAATAATCTCGAACCATGTAATGCAGAAATGTCAAAAATATGTTGAGTCCCACTAAATCAAAGTGGGGAGAAGTATAGTAACCCAAGACCAATACCATAGACATGGCAACATGGCCTGCTGGTGGTCTAGGGATGGCAGTTGGAAATCGCTAATAAATGCAGCAAGGTCAGACTTAGTTCGCCTCCCTTCATCTTAGTTATCTATTACTTATTCATAGTAACCCCACTAGTCAAGGTTATTACATAGGGTTAAAAACCTTTTTGAACTTTAAGGGTTTGTAATTAATGAGGAAAAATCTCGGACGACACCAACAAAAACATTTCAGGGACTCCTGTTAGACAGAAAAGAGATGACCTTTTCCCTCCCAATATCGAAGCGTCATTTTTAAATAGCCTTGTGTGAGAAATTATTGTCTAGTAAACTGGTTTCGCTCAGACATCTAGCTATCCTATTAGGCAACTTTAGCTGGTCCTCGTCATCAGTACCATATGCTCAGTCCCTTTACCGCAGCGTGCAATCCCTTTATATTTCAAAGTTCAAGTTCTTCAAAGGGATTATGAAATCCAAGCTAGAACTGAATGAAGAAGCCAGAAACGATCTATAGTAGTGGGTGTCTAATCTCTTAGCGGCCAAAGGTAGGGCGATTTACGATCCATTCCCTATTCTCGTTATTTATTCCGACGCTTCCCTTTCTGGATGGGGAGCAGAATGCAATGGGATTAGTACAGGAGGGTCATGGACTCCAACCGACCAGGGGAAACACATCAATGACTTAGAGTTAAAGGCCGCCTTTTTTGGTTTGCGCTGCTTCCCGGAATTCAATCGCGACTGCACGATAGCGCTCAAGTTGGACAACTCAACAGCAGTGTGTTACGTCTACAGACTGGGGGGTTCAAGATCGAAGTCCTTGAATAGTTTAGCTTTATCAATAGTAAAATGGTGTGAGGAGCGTAACATCACGTTAGTCGCGTCTCACTTGCCGGGCATGCTTAATGCAGTTGCAGATCGCGAGTCGAGAAGGAAACCAGAGTGAGGCGACTGGAAATTATCACCGGAAATGTTCTTAAACATAGCACAGAGATGGATCCTGCAAGTAGACCTATTCGCAGCCTCATAGAACGCCCAGCCTCCTACCTTCGTGAGCTGGCTTCCATAGCCGGGAGCTTGGGCGACGAACTCCTTCAACCTGACTTGGAAAGGGCTCAATGGCTTTGTTTTCCCCCCCTTCTCCTTTATCAAATACTGCCTATCGAAAGTCAGGCAGGAGAAAGCGGAACTGGTTCTAGTCTGCTTCTATTGGCCGAGCCAGGTGTGGTATCCGTCGTTACTAGAGATGGCGTGAGACATTCCGCTGGTGTTCAATCCCCAACCATTCCTATTAGTTTCCCATCAGGGAGAGCCTCATCCGCTATGCCAGACGAAGTCATTCCGGCTTACCGCCTGGAAATTGTCAGGGGACGCCCCAGAAAGCAAGCGATTCCAGAACGGGTTATCCCACTGGTCTTATCTGGATCTCGACCAACCACTCTTGCAGCCTATCAGTCAGCCTGGATCCATTGGAAAAATTGGTGTGTTAAATTCGGTCATAATCCCGAGCTTAACAATATAGGCAATATCTTGCTATTTTTGACCGAAGCGTTGGAAGCAGGTAAAGCATTTAGTACTATAAACATTTATCGATCCATGTTGTCCGTCACTCTTCAGCCTATAGAAGGGCATGCAGTTGGGAAATACCCCTACGTAATTGCTCTGATGAGGGGTATCTATAACGCGAAGCCACCTACACCGAAGTACTCCGAAACGTGGGAGGTGGAGGTTGTCCTTAACCATCTTAAATCTTCCCAGAATATCGGACTTAAACTTGGACCTCTCTCTCGCAGATTAGCAACATTGCTAGCACTAGCAACGCTATTAAGAGTTTCAGAGCTGGCATCCATCGTAAAGGACTCGATCAATTTTACCGACGCTTCCGTTTCTTTTTTCTTATCTAAGCCCAGGAAAGCACAACATGACGGCGATTTGCACGTGATCTCCGTTAAAAGGTTTCCAGATACCTCCATCGACCCAGTGGCATGCCTGAACCACTATATAAGCGTGACGGCTCCTATGCGTAATAATTTGAATAGTAGTAAGTTGTTTGTGGGTTCCGTTAAGCCTCACAAATCCGTTGGAGGCTCCACCATATCCGGATGGATTAAAAAACAACTGTCGGAAGCGGGAATAAACGTGTCCAAATTCTCCGCTCACTCCACTCGAGAAGCAGCGGCCTCGAAAGCGGCAGCGGCGGGCCATCCTATCCAGTCGATTTTAAATGCAGCACACTGGGCGTCACCATCAACCTTTTCTAAGTATTATCGTCGCGAAGTGGAAACCCTCCCTACGGTAGCGGAAACCGTGTTTAATTTGTCTGGGGAAACGTGAATTTCGGTTATCGGTAAATTTTATAGCTTTAAAATCACATTAAGTTCAAGTAGAACGAATTTTTCGAAAACAATTGAAAAATTGTTCGAGTGAGCGTGAAGCGCAAACGAAGAACAATTGTAATTGTTTAAGAAATAAAGGAGTGAAGACTTGAACAGTCTTTACCCCCCTCTCCCATCTAATGTGCATGTATATTGATTGTTTGTTGTCTTATGTTTTTTCCTATTTCCTTTTTGTAAATTCAGTCGTCAACGAGGTGGGGGAAGCACGTTTAGAGGCGCTCTTTAAGATGTGTGGTCAGCCGCCCATTCAAGCAAAGCAAAAAACAAACAAGAAAAAACAAAAACAAAAAAAAAAAACAGAAATTCTTTCTTTTTTCTTTTCCCGAAAAGGTCTGAAGGATATTGAGAAGCGACCCTACCTCTTCTTTTCCCCTTTTTTGCCCCGGAGCTATGAAGA
Source organism: Daphnia magna (assembly GCF_020631705.1). NCBI lineage: Eukaryota > Metazoa > Arthropoda > Branchiopoda > Diplostraca > Daphniidae > Daphnia > Daphnia magna. Next base: position 7,103,130 of record NC_059185.1, on the reverse strand, counting down.
GCTAATACATTTGGTCGACACATTAAGTTCAAGTCTTCATTCCTATATTTCTTAAAAATTTTTTCAATTACTTTATAAAATTCCATCAACATCTGAAATAATTCGGGATCATTATCCTCAATTAAAAATTTACTGTTGGTTTCCGGGCTCCAGCAAAATATTTGCAACGTTAATGTGATTTGAGTGAAGAGGTCTGTGGGTATGAAATGATGAGCGGCACGCAGGCACCTTATCCCCTCGACGCTTCAATGAAGTGAACCCATTGCAAACACAAAATATGACCACAATTTAAGATTGTGTTTGGCATCCGTAACCAACACACGAGACGGACGTCCACGAGGTCGCCCTCTTTCATGTCTATTGTCCGCTACTGGATCACCATGGCCAGTTTGTCATTTCCGTCCCGTCTTTGTGCGGCCACGCGGTCGCCCTCCTCCACGCGTTCGTTCTCTTCCACTACCCTTTGCAAATGCAGCCACATGATCTACGAGAGTAGCAATTTTTATTTGATTTTCTGCAGCAAGAATTACTCAATTTCCACCAATTGATCTGCTGCAACGCCCGCATCAGGAGCATCAATGATGGCCTGAGGAATATGTACAGCAAAGCCTCGAATGCCACACGAACTTCATCCAAAGGGCGGTTCAGTTCAAACGCATTATGCTCTCAAAATACTACCTCGACGGGCTCGAATTGGCAAGCTGCGGTCATCAAGAACTCTCGGATTTTGATGCGGACATTTTGTAGGTTAGTCTGCAGAGTCCTGATCTCCCTGACTCTAGTTGTGTATTCCTGTTGTCTTCTGTCTCTAACAGGAGTGCCATCCCGTAAGGTTAAATATCTGCATTCAGCTTCCTGTCCAAACTCTTGAAGTCTATCTAAAAGAAGATAATGTTATTAGTTTTTTTTAAAGAGAGAGACATTATTTATGAATTTACCTAAAAAATACCATTGATTGGGATGTGGGTTCCCTACGTTAAATGATCGATGATTCACCTCCATCTGATTGTTTGTTTGATTGGTGTCCATATTAACGCAGAATCTCTGCGGCCAAATGCGCTCCATCCAAAAAGAGCGGATATAATGCACAAATGGGTGGACCCGTACTCTACTTACCGCGTCAATTGCGCCATTTACTTCTTTGGCACAGTTCCGCAGTTTCTATTCCGAATAAAATCATCAATCGTAAAATTTGAATTCAAGAAATTTTAGATACGACCTCGTAGCCATTCCAGGCATCATTTGGGTGGAGAAGGGCAATTGCATTCGCCACTTTCACCAGTCGTTTGATCTGGTTGTTTACCTTGTAACTTTTGGCTAAACCTAGATAGCAGGTGTACCTATATTTGGCCTTCAAATGAAAGAAATATTGTCACACGAGTTGTATTGGAACCAGAACAAACGAATACAACAAGTGATGACTTAAATTCTAAACAATGGTTTAACTCAAACAAAAGGGATAACCATTACCAAAAGTTGGAGAAGCGTCTGAAGACCTCTTGGGAAACCAGGGAACTCCTCCTACGGAGCCCAGCTCCGGGAGCTCACCCGATGGAGACTCATCTAACGCAGATTCGAGGCAGCGTTTTATACCGTGGCACGAATTACTCCCCTTCCGGACTGCGTATCTGTGTATCTTTCTTAGAGCGGACTTCTCCTGATAATTTCTTCACCACGATCGCAGCGTTGTCCAAGGAGCGGATGACTCATCTCTGTGAAGAGATACCCAATCTCCTTTTTCACCCGCGACAATATGGAACTGCACCTAAAATCGGCATAAAGTAGAATTTTGACATCTTAACTCTGTAGTAAAAGAATACTATATATATATTAGAATACTATATGTATATACCAGAGTAATAGAATATTATGTATAATATATATAGTATTTTATTAATCTGGTAAAACTGTAAGAAAAAAAAACAAAGGGTTTCTAAGAATTCGGCAACTCCGGTTGATGCCGCAAAAAGTGGATTTCTATAATTTCGTTTTTTAACCACCTGTAAAATCGTTGGATAAAAGGAAAAAAATTGGAAAATTAGGCTACAGGTAGAGCTGACGTAGCTCTTTTTTTAAGCCCTTTTGCGTCTTCGTAGCCCTAGCTGTTTGCCCAAAAAAAAGCCAAAGTGACGTCATTTGCATAAGGTCCTCTCGGCTTTCTAAAGACTTTTTCATCGAATTTTTACACACTCTTCCCATTAAAATAAAATTCTGTAAAAAATTGGGGACGTTCTCCCTATTTATGACAACGTACACAACAAAAAATAATACTATTTGGGTGAAAATTGTAGCACTGAGAGAACCGCAAAAACGGCGTTTTTGCATAAGGTTTTCTCAGGTTTCCAAAGACTTCTGGTAGGTACTGTATGCATTACAGGCCATTACACCTTACTATCTTAACGACAAATTTTCGTCCGTTTGGATGGATCAGAGCCTATACCTTACACCTTAAGTAAATTACGTAAGGTCGTAAGGCGTAAAATGAGTCCTCTTCTAGATATATGTACAAAAGTGTTTCCGTGGTGTAATAGTTATCACACTAGACTTTGACTCTGATAATTTGAGTTCTATTCTCAGTTAAACGTTAAGTTTTGGCCTCTTTGTCCTTAAAAGACTATTCGTAGTTGATAATAAGTAACGATGAAGATTTTTACGGCTTTGATGTTTTATATGGTAGCCGGAGAAATAGGCCCCGACGTTGGGGTCCCAACCGTTCGGGTGAAACCTACCAGGTTAACGGTTCAGATCGGATCGGTTCAGATGCGGACCCGGGTTTAACCGAATCGAAAAATTACGGGTTGATCCGGATAGCTAACCGGTTCAAACGGGTTCTGGAAACAGCGCATAAATACCTTCGGGCAATACCGTAAGGTATGATTGCGCATTGCGTAGGTGGATCTTTCGTGCGTTTAAAAATACATTAATTAGGAATGCTAGTCAATGCCGTACTTATTGCAGACGCTTGTTTACAGCTTAACACGGTTTTTTCCACCGACAAGTGTTCTAGTGTAACAGTTTTTCTTTTGAGGCAAGCGAACAAAATTCGACTTTTGAACCTACTTCTGTCACTCTACTGTTTTTCAGTACGTATCATAACTCCTAATTTTGAGAAAATTTATGTTGCTGTTATTTTAGTATAGACAGTTTTGTTGGCCCATTAATCTCTGAAATACTTGTTAGGCTATACAATAAGACGATGTCTGCTAATGACACATCTAGCTCTCGCAGTCATCGTTCAAAATACTGGGATCATTTCACGGAATATTTGGAAGGCGGTTTGAAAAGAGCCAAGTGTAATTACTGCGAAAAAAACTATAAGAAGGATGGAACAGGAAACATGAAAAATCATTTGTGCATTAAGCATCCAGAAAAACTTATAACAGATGTATCTCATGGAAACGAGACAGTTGATAACACCCTAGCGCGTACGCCGTTCATTAAAATTGTTAACTTTAGTCAGAATTTGATGATGAAAAGGCTCGCAATCTGTTTTTAGCTTTCATTGTGGGGAACAGCCATCCATTTACACTGATAGAAGAAACTTATTTTCGCATGTTCATGCAATATGTTTGTCCGAAGTTCACTCTAGTCTGTGCAACCACTGTAACAAACTGGATTGCCGAAGCATATGTAACCAGCAAAAATAAGTTTCGTTCCTATTTGAAAAACAATGTTCGCGGTAAAATTTCCTTTACCACTGACTTATGGACTTCTCCCAATAATTTAAGTATTATGACCATAACTGGAGCTTGGATTGATCGTTATACTGGCGTTATACGTCAAGCCATACTTGGTTTCAGAGAAGTTGAAGTGGAACATTCTGGGGCAAATATATTTCAAGTTGCAATAGAGATTTAAAGAATTCGACTTGGAAAAAAAGGTGGGTTTTTTAATATAATAATGATTCTTGCACATCTTATGAAATGAAATTTTTAGATATTTTGTATTACCACTGACAACGCAAGCAGCAATTCCACATTTGTCCAATGTCTTACTGATTATTGTGACAGCAATGGTCTAGATTTCAAATTGGATAACTGGATCAGATGCTTGGCTCACGTAATAAACCTTTCTGTAAAAGAAGCTCTTAAAAATTTCAAGCCACTGTTAGCAAAGGTATTAAGAATATTTACTTATTGGAAAGCAAAAGATCTTAAATTTTGCATGAAAATTGTTACAGCTCCGTAAACTTGTGAAAGCGGTACGCGCCTCTCCCCAACGGCTGAAAACATTTAAGGAATTCTGTGGAACTGACAACAATGTTGATAAACTTGTACCCATATTAGATGTCGATACTCGTTGGAGTTCCTCTTTTGAAATGATTGAACGGGCGCTGAAGATCAAAACCGCTTTAGATAGTTTGACGAACTCAGAGCGTGATTTAAGAAGACTAGAATTGGAAGATGAGGAATGGACACTGTTAATTGAAATTCAGTCTTTCCTTAAGCCGTTTGCTGAAATTACTAGAGTAACTGAAGGATCAACTTACCGTACTCTGGTGTTTGCTGTGCCTCTTTATAACAGTCTTATGATTGTCTTTGACGGTTACGAAGAAGACAAAGACGATTTTGTTCATGATTTTCGTATCATTGATGCAGCGAGATCTGCCAATTTAAAGCTGAAAACCTACTACAACAAGACAACTAGTATTTATTTAATAGCCACAATTCTTGATCCTAGATTAAAACTTGAGTCTTTCAAGGACAACCAGTGGGATTCTGAAATCCAAGACCGTTTGCTGCCAATGTAAGAAACTTTAATAACATTTCCTTACTAGGAATGTTAAAATGTTTTGAATGTATATAGGATAAAAGAATCTTGGGCAGATTATCGGCCGAGAATAACCATGACCCTTTCCGCAAATAGAAGGCCAGACGACTCTATAACGTCAGCTATTTATAAAAAACGTCGCGTAACATGCCAATTAGAAGATCACTTAGCTATGGAAACCGAGAGTGGAGAATGTGATATTTTGAAGTTTTGGCAAATCCACGCTAAAAGATGGCCGGAGTTATCAAACATGGCGTTTGATTTTCTCCCTATTTCTGCAATTAGTGCAGCCAGTGAACGCTCATTTAGTGGCGGGAAGGATCTTATATACGATGCGCGAAACAAACTAAGCCCTGAGTCAATTGAGATGTCTATTTGCCTTAGAAGTTTGATGAAGGGGGGTTTTATAGCCCTATGAAATACACTCTTATCAAAAAATCAAATTTTTCAGCATTAAAAAATTCGAACCGCTAAACCGCGGTTGCTCGGTTTCCGGTTCGGTTCGGATCGGGTTTACAACGGATCGGATACGGATCAATTTGGATGACTAAAATACCCGATCCCAACCGGACGGTTGGGATCCCTACCCCGACGAAATAGGCCCGGCAAATAGGACCGGACGAAATAGGACCATACGAAATATGCTCACTTAAAATTTTTTTTTAAAGTGGTCCTTTTTATTCGTCAAAGTGGGCCTATTCCTCCTTTTATTTCTAAGTTCCAAAAGGAACTCTGAAACAAATTCAATAAAATTTCCAACCTAATTTCTATGAGGGAATAAGCGGGTTGAATCGCAATGGTACCGTCACCCTTTATATACTTTGCCGTAGCTAAAACCATGATGAGTGAAATTAACACATTGCCGTCTCGTTATTCAAATGTTAGTTAACCGATTTCCGTCTTTATTTTTTCATGAACCTATTCCCCTTTATCTTAATTATAAAGTTCATTTGTTACAAATGTCGTTTTCACTTCACAACTATCGATAATTTGAAAATGAAAAAATTTCCCTGCTTGCTTCGCCTTTTTTTTCCTCCGTAGCTCGACCCCCCTTCAGTGGCTCAGCCTTGAACGCATCTCCCCCCTTTGGCGGCTCAGCCTTGAACGCGTCTCCCCTTTCTACCGATGCCAATGCCAGTGCTCGGGTGAAGTAGGAAATGAAACATATTTGATAAAATAACTCTTTCGGATGTATTTAAAACATTTTCATAAATAATTTAATGTTTTTAAATCACGAAACGAAAATTACTTTTGAGTTTTACGGGGCTGACGCGCTGCCCAAGTCGGCAAGCAGGCCAGAAGGGTGGTCGAGCCCGGGACTTCCCGCACCCGTGGGAGAGGGGTCAGTGCAGGGGGGTTTACCTGGACCATACCATACGCTCCCATGTTTTATTTTTTGCTTTCATGTCAACGGGTGGTTTAATGGTCAGGAAATCGGGCTGGCAATAGAAAGAACCGGTGTAAGAATCTCGGACAAGTCAAAATAAAAATTTCAGAAAACTTACTTTGGAAAATAAATTGCACAACAGCATCAAGCACTACAATACTAAGCGGCTACATGTTGCATTAAATAAATCACCGGTTGGGCTTTACACGACGCTCGTCGTTTAAAACATTTTCATAAATTATCAAATTTTTTTAAAGCACGAAGCGAAAATTACTATAGATGGAAATCTTAGACAACTGGACTTTGGTATTCAAAACTGTATTGTAATTTTCGCTTCGTGATTCAACCCGCTTATTCTTTCATAGAGATTAGGTTAGAAATATTATTGAATTTGTTTTAAAATTCGTTTTTTGAACTTAGAAAAAAAGGAGAAATAGGCCCACTTTGACGGAGAAATGGACCACTTAAAAAAATTGTTATAAGTGGGCCTATTTTGTAGGGTCCTATTTCGTCCGGTTCTATTTGCCGGCCCTATTTCGTCAGGGCCTATTTTGACTGGCCCTATATCTCCGCCAATCTTTTATATGATAGTTAACAGTCTTACTGGTCTAGCAGTATGACACTTGTTTCGGGTGTAAGTGATCACGGGCTTAATTCCCGGATGGACCTACAATAATTTATTTAAACTGGTGGATGTACCAGTGATATTTTGGCTGTTTCTTTAAGGTTGCTTTTCTTCTTCTTTTTCTTCTTCTTCTTCAACATCATCTTCTTCTTCTTCTTTTTCTTCTTTTGAGAAGAAGAGAGAAAGAGATTTTTTTTATGTTCTCATCAGATCATATCCGATATCAATTACAAACCAAGAAATTTTTCTGCTTGCTCACACACTGCTTTTTTCTGCTTAAACACAACTGCAACGTCGACACTCCACACTCGTCACACTCATGACACTTGAAATGAGAAATTGGCAATGTTGCGAAAGGCGCAATTTTCAAAAAGTCTGATTTTTCTCAAATAAATAAATAAAATTCTAGTTTAACCTAACTCCGGTTGTTTCGGTCCCTAAAAATCGGGAATTAAATGATGCTTCAATTCATTCACTTTCCTAACATATTAACTAAAAATTAAAAATACTAAAAATAGAAAATCGGGGATTTTGATATCTCCCTGAGAACTCGCTAGCGAACCTGGTAGGGAATCTTTGATCTTCTTTCTTTACACCCGTCGCCCCCCCCCCCCAGTGACAGGGATGGGGCAAAATGGTTTCCGTGGTGGAGACCGACCCTTCGGTGGAATCGTGATCCAATTTTTTCTGTATCTAATTGTAGTGCTTCTGCCGAAATGTTGGTGCTTTCTTTTGATTTGTGTGTGTTTCATTGTTTACGTTTATTGTTTATTTTTTGTTCATTTATTTGGTTTTTTGGTGAGTTGCATTTGTGTTTTTATTATTTCAAAAAATCTATATTTGTATGTTTCAATAGAATTAACTTTTTTGTGAAAAATCAAGTTGCTATATTTGATTTCTTTAGACACATGAAACAAATTTGACATTAGAAGAAAGAATATTTTATTAGTTGGTAGGAAATATTAATGAATTTGTTACTGTTGCGAGATAGAAAAAAACAGGTATTTTTAGTTCGAAAATATGTATTTTGGCCGAGAAAAAGATTTAGGATGAGTTACTGCATTAAATCGTTAAGTGGGAAATGAACCTCCGCTTCTTGCGGAGTATCCTTCCGGCTCATGAGACTGACAGAGGAGCTTGATGCTGTTGTTTGAAATTGGCTGCATCCATTTCGATTTCTTCATTATTCTCCAGATCGATCTCGTTCGGGGGGTCCTGCTGTGTTCCGTGTGCCTCTTCCGCCGCTAAGGTGTGTTCTTCTTCGTCTTCCACGTTCTGATATTCGCTACCGTCGGGACACCAATACATCTGCTGGCGCAAAAAAAACCTTGAATTTGGCTACTATACGCATTAAATCGCCACCAGAGTAGTTTCTTTCGGTTACATGGAAGGTCTTCTACGACGTAACAAGTTGCTGAAACTCTTTGGTGAATTTGGTACGGCCCAAAAAAACGACGATCAAACTTTTTCGTCTTGCCCTTAGTTTTTTGTCGTCTCGCAATCAGAACTAATTCTCCGGGTAGTAGAATAGGATCCGGCTTACGAAAACGATCTGAGTACCTTTTTATTTTCCGTTGACGGATGATACTGTGGCGGCGAGCGACCTTTCTCCAACGGGAACCTGTGCGCATTCGTTCATCGTGAGATTGTGGTGTTGTTGGGGGCCACGGGAAAGTTGATTTGATTGGCATGACTGCTGGTCTCGCATAGACTAATTCGAATGGGGTGGTTTCTGTAGTAGACTGTTTTGCGGTATTAATTGAGAACACTGCCCTTCCGATCCTCTGGTCCCAATCACCGTGGTTTAAATCTACGTATACGGTTAATGTCGAAGCTATTGAGCTATTTATCTTTTCAGGGAGGCCATTCGTCTCGAGGTGTTCTGCTGAGGCTTGAACGTGGCGAATAGTCCAATGGTCGCAAAAATTGGCAAACGCTTATGATGTAAAGGGTCAGAGTTTCCCTGCTGGCAATCCTATTCGGAGCTTGAAGGCTTGGCAAAAAACGTAGTTTTTTGTGGACGCCGTAATTCCTTTCCACCAGAATCGTTGTCGTATTCGGACTAGAGTTTTTTCGTTCCCCTTTATGTCCTCCGTCGGGGGATCGTGACACTGTTCCAAAATGTCTTATCTTATAATGGATGGCACTCCTAGCAGAAACGGGCGTCCGCTCCCCACATTTTTTTTCGTATAGTACGCCTTCATGTAATGTGAATGGTGTGGCTTGAAGAGGAGAAAATGTGTTGGGAAAGCTCTGTAAGGCCAATACAATCTGCTGGATTTCTTTATCAGCGTGCTGTAAGAATCCGATTTCTTTACACGAATATCCACCGGTTCCTACGGCCGCTATCACATCTCCCATCAGTTCATTTTCGTTTGTTGGCCTTGCTGGTGCTCTGGATAAGGTGTCTGCCACTACATTTGCTGTCCCCCGAAGGTGAGGAATGTTTAGCTTGTGTTCCTGGAGCGTCGTAATCCACCTCGCGAATTTCCCGTTAACGTCTTTTCTCTTCAACAGCCAACAGAGATCGCTGCTGTCCGTATTAACGGTGAGAGGCCACCCATATACGTAGTGGCAAATTTTTCCCAGTGCCCACACTAGCTCCAAACATTCTATTTCGTTAGCGTGGTAGTTTTGCTTGGATTTGCCCAGTTTGCGGCTAATATATGTCACCGGTTTGCATACTCATCTTTGTTTAGTAGCAAGACGGCTCCAATTCCTTTCAAGCTGGCATCTGTCTGCAGTTCCAGCTTAGAAATCCCAACTTCGCACACTATTACGGGTGCCGTGACGAGTTTCTCCTTTAATTCTGCCATGGCTTAATCATGGACTTCCGACCAATCCGCTCGGACGTCAGAATTTTTCTTCAATAACCCACGAAGAGTTCTTGCTGTTTCCGGAAAACCTTCCATAAAATTTTGGTAGTAGGATGCCATGCCTAAAAATGCTATTAACTGCGTGATGTTGTGAGGTCGAGGAAAGTTCGTTATCGCATCGGTTTTGTTAGGATCGGGGCTAACCTTCCTGGTCGACTACATGCCCTTAATGGACTATCCTTTGAGCTCTATTTACACTTATTAAAGAATTCAAAACAAGGTTTGCTTTACCGAGGGTCTTACCGAGAATTTTATCGAGGCGGCTTTGATGTTCAGGAAAAGTAGATCCAAACAGCAATATGTCGTCCATATAACAGAGACACTTGGTCAATTTGAGGCCATCTAAAACCCAATCCATAAGGAGCTGGAAACTCGGGGGGGGGGGATCCACACAGACCGAACGGAATTCGTAGAGGCCATCCGGTGTTACAAACGCTGTTTTTGACTGATGCTCTTCCGCTACGGCCATTTGCCAAACCACTTTCCAAATCGAGGCTACTAAAGTATCTTGCCCCGGTAAGTCGTCCTAAGACGTCTTCAATTTGGGGTAACGGGTAAGATTCTCGCTCCGTCACTGCGTTGAGCCGCCGATAATACACACAGAAGTGGACTCCGCCATTCTAGGAGCTAATAGATGGTCGAACGATTGCGTCATCTATCATTTGTTGGACATGACTGTTGATAACCTTCCTCTCTGCTACTGAGACTCGGTAAGGTAGGCAATGCACTGGCTTAGCTGCTCCGGTTTCGATGTAGTGCTTGCAAGGTGGGTTTCTCCTTTCTTAAGACAAAAACAGCAAGGATGGGTCTTTAACATTTCTTAAAGTTCTTCTGCCTGTGACGGCGAGAGATTCGAGTCGATGACGCCGCTTCCTAAGCTGTCCTTTTCCTCTAAAGAGTTTTCATTCTCCAGTAGATTTTCGGTAGCGTTCTCCATAAACTCTCCGTCTTCCGCCAATGCGCAGATTTCGTTTTCTTCAATAGACAAGGCCTTCAGAATTCCTTTCATCGCACGTCGACCAATAAAGTGGGGGTTGGTGTTGATAATTGGCACACTTATTTCGCCCTTTTCTGCCTTTAAAACGCAGTTAGGCGATAACCAGCCGCCTTTTGCCCCTACTGCACCCACCATAGTTATAAACCATAGCTCGTGGTTCTGCTGTGGCACTTTACACTTAACGAAACAGACCGTTCCAGGCGGAATTTTCTTCGAGCGCAAAGCTTTTAAACTGAAATCTGGCTTGCTTCTAGTGCCTACCGTATCTTCGGCTATGATGGCCCCAATGTTCTTAAATTCTTCAACGGCCATTCCATACCGGTTCGACGTTTCTTCTCTTGTTTTTGACTGAATTTCCGCTTGTTGCGGCAATTTGGAATTTTCCTTCACATCTTGTACACCTGTGACAGAATCTGGGATCACGTTCAGCATTATTACTGTGGCTACACCTTCCACTCCTCTTACATTAGCTGCACTTCCAACGATCCATTCGACACCGAGTACCACAGGGTTTAACATTTTCATCATAACTGCTACACGGGGGAGATCGACCACGATTCCCCGGTACCTCACAGTAAGAGACACCTCTCCGACCACGTTTCGATCGTAGTTCCGTCAATAAAGCGATACTTTGAAGGTGGGTGAACTTCGAAACATGAACGATTTAACAACAATTCTTCACTAATGGCACTATTTTTAGCACCGGAGTCTACCAAAGCTCTTAGTTCACCAATACGGAACACGTCGGCGTGGATGAATGGGTTGTTTATGGACGTGGCAGTGCGGGGACCATAATAACATTCAATGCCGGTCCTGCCCCAATGGTCCGGCTGACTCGTTTCCCGAGGTTTTTGACGGCTTAGACCAGCGAGGGTTTGGGAATTGACAGTCGCGTGAAATGTGGCCGAGCCCATTGCAGTTATAACACTGAACTTCACTTCTTGTACCGAATGGTCGGCGATCAAAGGTCGCGTGCTTGGGTACTTTTCTCAGGTCCAGGGGATAACGGATGGCCTGCAGCTCGGGTTAGGATAGCTTCTTTGTTTGTCAGCGCCTCTAACGAACGGGAACAAGAATCGGGCCTAGTTGTGGTGGTTTCTTCTGTACTTGGGATCGGACAAGGTTGCCCTTCTGTGGTACTAATGCTCTCGAGGCGTCAGAGCTCTACTAGAAAGCCGTTCACTGAAACCGGTGGGTTTCCCATCATGACGGACACGTGGGCCAGATGGAGCAGATTCCTAATCAAGTACGGGATCAGCTCAGCGTACGGTAGCGAGGTGGAGCGTCGACGCCACAATTAGATTTTTTCCAAAACATATACTGATCCGGCTTCGCCTGGCTGTTGCTTCCTGCCTTCGGCTAGCGCTTGCCATTGACCCTCGGTCAATTGAACTTCGAATGCTCCGCGCAACTAACGAATCCAGTCTGCCCATAGTGGTATGTTAATACCAATTTCCTCCTGCCAAGTGATTGCTTGGCCGAAAAACGAGCTTATAGCTGCTCTCCGCGTATCACCGTTGTTGGCCAACGCCTTTCTATTGACCGCCTGTCGCCATTCTTGGAACGATTCAGCTACTGACCCGGAATACTTTACCTCTTCATCTAGAATAACTCGGACTGCTGCGACGGGAGCTATAGCTGGGGCCACAGCGGGTACTATTGCAGGAGCCATCGCGGGTGGAGCCAAAAAACGATTTTTCAATGCTGTAAGAAGGTCTGGCTGTTGTTGAAACTGCTGCTGCTGAAGCTGTTGATTGGCAGCCAAGGCGGCTAATGCAGCGTTTAGGGCGTTGGGATCCACATTTAATGGTGGGATGGCCAGATCGACTTCTCTCTCGGCGTCTAAGAACTCCTCTGCGCGTCTATTATTACAACGATCAGCGAAACATAAACTTTGGTCACTGCATGGTTGGTTTTCCCTTGCGCAAACGCACCTCATGCACAACCCTATGCCCCAGTAACAATGAAGAGGCATTTACTAAAGTTTTCAAAGAATTGACCAACCAGCCGCAGCCTAGGATAAATCGTCTGTAACATGTGGTTAAATAAGGGGTCACTCCAGCTTTTCGCTATCGTCGATTCGTTATTTCTAGGAAATACTCTTTCTCGCCACAATTCTTCTTCAGTTCGTTGTAGACGGGACCTCCCTGTGCCTCGGCTAAATTTCGTTTCCGTTCACGGTTGACCGGGTTTTCCTTTCGAGCAACTTTGTTAGAATTTCCTAGCCTTTTCTCCGCGTGTTGATCCGCTTGGAGCAATTTGCTGATGTTGCTATTAAATCTGCGGGGCATAAAGAAATTTAACTCGCTAGACTAACCCGTCGAGAATAATTCGATACCGCTGATAAGAGTTGATTCAGGGAAGCGAATTAAGACTGATACAAAAATGGCGACGGCGTGGTTCCGTAGCCTCCCGGGTAAGACAAGGGACGGCCGCGTGTCGAACACGTGGCAGAAACTGCTATTTGACCGATGCAAATGCGATTTTACAATGACCTACGCAAGGCCGCGATGCGATTTCTTTTTCAAAACGAGTTAATCGAGACGAAACGCTACGATTTCATAACAGGTTTCACAATACAACCGATACGACGAGAGTTGAAGGACAAAACTTACGACGGACGACACTCGACACTTGGAAAAGCCACCTTAGAGTATCTCGCCGCTGCCACCAAATTTTGCGAGATACAGAAAAAACAAGTGTTTTTAGTTCGAGAATATGTATGTTGGCCGACGCCAACACGTTCGCTCTACACTCGAGCGTTCTCCGTTCCGAACTGCCTCGCTCTTTCATTTCCGAGATAAAAGAGGCACCGGGGTTTTTTTAAGACAAATACGGACATGAAAAAAAATGGGGATTAGAATGGAGGAGGGGGCGCTGTTGCCAGACAATTGTCCAACATTACCGTTCAATGACTTTTATTTAGGTTTAGTGAAATGCATAAATTTCTTACAGTGTTACTCAGGCAAAGCTTTAAATTTGCATTCAGTGTGTTGGCATATCCATTGTGGTATTATTAAAAAACTTAACACACTTATCAAACAGGTAATTTATTTCCCAAAATTTTTATATTATAGCCCTGGCATCACTCTTTTATGTTCCCTTTTCCAGATATCGGAATCTGGTTTGAAAACGGGACAACAACCAACAATTAAATTGTCAGTTGAAAGCAACCTTCCAAGCCTACCATAAACAACTAAGGACACACCTTTCAAAGCTAATTGGGTATTTTTCAATTACTTAAGTATTTAAACAATAAAATAATCAAAACAATTTGTTCTTATCACTCTTCACTCATTGTATTTGTTTTATGTTGTATTTGAATAAGACACTTGCTTCTTACTCTTTAAAATACACTGAGTTTTTCTTTAAAATGTGCTTGTGTTTACATACATTCTTGGTAATTAAAAACGTTGGAATAATAATAAGTAAAAGTACGAATTCAAATTCGAATTACGTGCGTAATCAAAATGTCCGCCGCAATGGATTACCTTCTTTATCAAATAGTGTAATTGCCAACGTGGATGGAAAACGCAGCAAACACGCTGAATGCAAATTTAAAGTTTTGCCTGAGTAACACTGTAAGACGTTTATTCATTTCATCAAACCTAAATAAAATTCGTTGAATGGTAAGAAATTTATTAATATTACCTATCAATTAATAAAATATTCTTACTCCAAATTTTAAATTGTTTCGTGTTTCTAAAGAAATTGTTGAATTGTAATCATAAACGGTGAATACTGTTTATCCTACACCCTTTTGTTTTCGTCTGGTACTGAGAGTGCTAGATTTTCTGAGAAAACAAAAGACTAAGTAAACGGTGGTCTGGTGTCAAGTGTGTGTTTTGCTTGGACGTTGTAATTCAGTCTTGAAGATCAAGAGCGTCTGGAATATTCTATCGAATTCTGCTAGTGAATTTTGTGTTGTCTACGTGTAAGTATAAAGATATTCGTTGTAATAAATGAATGAAAAACTGATTCCTCGTTTATATTTTAACAGGTTATGGGCAGGTTGTTGAAATAAACGAGATGGCCGATCCTTAAGCTCATGAGGGCATTCGAGATAATGTAGGGGAGAGCGGGGTTGGATGGGACAAAAAAATTAACACTGAGTGTAAATTCCTATATCTTTTTAAATATACAGAATTAAGAAAATGTTTTAAATGAACATTAAAGGCATTTATTTAATCTTTCTAAATCTTTTTTTTTAATTTAATTTATCTTTAAAAATGCATAAGCGGGAATGTTAAGAATGAAGTGACTTCGTTTATAAAAATCACTTTTTACACGGGGTTGCTTGGGACACTCTTCTTAATGTTAGTTTTTGTGCATAAAATGACGAAAAAATAACAAAACTGGTATACCCATTTGGTGCGAAATTCCATTTTCTTTGCAACCATCTACATATCACGCACGAAAAACACATTTTACGTTTAGAAATCTTAAAAAACAAAATTGTTTCTCAAAAACGAGAAATTTTCAATCGATAGCTGGCTTCTAATAATCAATTCATTACTTATAAATAATCAATGTGTTAAATATTCGTATCGATAAATGTCAAAGTTATGGCTGCTAGATTTTCAATGTTTTCACTTGTTGCCTGTAATAGGCCTATCAGGTAAACAATTGTAATTCGAGAAAATGTAGCATAGTGGTTCAAATAATCTAAGTTTTTAGTAATAATTTCAATCAATATTATTCCTATATTTTGTATGTATAGTGAAATGCCGCGTACTTTTAAAAGAAAAACCGAGTTCGATCCAGTAAGTGTTAGTAAAAAAAAAGGTTTTGCTTAAAAAAAAGACAAGTGGGTTAAGTCTAAGGAAGGTAGCAGCATGGTATAATAGGTTAAGGTACTTTCACTGCGAGAGGATTGAGTACCCTAGCGATGTCTTCGATTTCAGGCACGTAGGTGGTGCTGATTGAAGGAGCAGGCCGGATTTACATTGTAGGTATAGGGGAAAAGATTGTTTTATTCCTGAATTGTTTTTAAAACCTTTTATTCGGTGAGTGTCGTATTTCTTATTTTGTAGATTTTACTGGCAGAAATACATCCATGTTAAATTTGCGTTAGCCACACCTATATAACTATTTTTAAAAAATTATAAACTTTCGCTTCCGCGGCGCGCCAAATATTTTGGTAACTGTGGAAACAAAGCAGACGAAACATTTTTAACGATGTAAACAAAGTTTGGTAACTACGAAACGATTGTGCTCCATTCCATTACACAATTGGATTACAAAAAGTCAACTGTCATGCAGCTGCCTAATAATTGAAATGGAAACAAACCTACTGCGTTATTCTAAGGTAACAAAAAAGTAGTTATAAGAAAACTGTTTATTTAAACGTAGACGCGTACATTTCTTTGTATTAACTGAGTTATTATTGTAAAAACAATGTTTGCTTTGCATTACGTTACACTTTACATTGACATTACAAAAAACAGAAACTAAGACATTACTTTTGCGTGCTTGCGTAACGACTTAGATTTGCATTGCTGATTGTACGACCTTACCCATTTTTTTGTTTCCAAATAGTTTCTGATGATAAGATACTCCAATACTAATTTTCCAACAAGTTCGCTGCGATGTAGTTCACAGAAAACTTCAATGTTAAATTTTTTTTTCTTCGCTAAGCAACCCAGTGTATCCATTGTACGCTCAAACCAATCAAGGATGTTTAAGCTCCCAACGTTGACCTATTTAGAAAAGTGCCAATTATTAGTAAAATATTTAAAGTAATCTTTTTTGAAAATGTACCTCTTCACGGTATACATCTTCAACAATGACAAACAAGTTGAACATTTCTTTTGTGCAATATTTTAAGCCTCCACGATCTTTACGCTTGGTCGCAACAGCTTCGTAGAAATCATCGGGTAATAGTGCAAATGATGTTTCAAGGGTATTTCTGCAATCTTGACATTTAAAAAAAAATATCCGGGAGTACAGGACATACCCACACAGGTTGTACACCATGTGTTTCTTGATATTGGCCATCATCAAATCCTCTTCAGATGGAGGTTCTTTTTCCATTAGTAGGGCTTCTTCTTCGGTGAGGAAACAAAAATGTTTCAAATTCATGGTTTGTGGATCAGTTGTTAACTCCATCTCATTTTCAGGGTCGCGATCGATAAGCTTTTCAAAAATTCTTGTTGCCATATACGGAGAAATGATGCCTTCTTCCTTTCAGTCTTGCATTTTCCTAAGAGACAGTCTTTGTAAGATACCAGCAACTGAAGTTGCTCTCTTTGATCGACATTCCCGCTGGTAACAGCATCCCTTGTAGGAAAATAGATGCAAAAGAGACGGTACAGTTGCATGAAAGAGTGTATGGTGGGATGCTCATTTGATCCACCGGCATTTCGAATGATGCAAAAAAATCGCTAAATTATTAAGATATTTCATTACAACGCCCTTTATGTATAGATCTCATGTTTGCTAACCTCCACGCAATCCTGATTAAATTTCCCTATCAGAACAAAATCATAGCTATCGTTTAAAAGATCTTCAGTTAAAGCGATGATGCTATGCAGGGTTAGTCGAAGCGCCTCAAGAGTAGTTTGCGACATGAAGGGTATTTTTTTTTTTTTTTTATTAAAGGCGTAGCTCCCACCGGGAGTATTGCCATTTTGTATTTAAAGCGAGGTCGATCTTGAATAAAATTACAGATGAAGATGAATGTGAGTGAATAGGAGTTCAGGTGGTAGATGCAGTGACTTAATTCGACAATTTTCGCGAATGCGGATACAACATGTCGTGACGCATAGGTGAATAGGCATAGCTTCACACTGAATGTGTCAGAAACCAGAATGTTCTCATCTGTCGCACGAAGCTAGTTTGAAAACATACGGATCCGCCCAGCCCGAATGAACGCGGAGGAGCGAAAAAACTCTCAAACATCAAGATGTTACAGGCCTCACGACAGTCAAAACTGGTACTAATCTCATCCGTCACACATTGTGCGGTCGATTACCCAGTCCTTGCTGACACGGCGATACCAACCATAAATAAGCAAATAAGTATACTATAAACAGAAACCGGAGGAATCTCATCCGTCGCACAGGGCGAGGTCGAAACCAACCTGGTCTGATAGCAGGGAAACAGATGCAGAGTAGGAAAAAGGGAAAGTTCGAACAGCAATAAAGGGTCTTTGGCCTCACGACAGCCGAAGCTGGGAAGAGTCTCATCCGTCATTACATGGTGCGGTCGATCTCCCAGCTCCTGCCGACACGGCGTACAAGACATAGGGACGTATTATCAAGGGGTTATACATTCAACAGAAATACAAATAATTGTGGGTGTGTTAAGTCTTCCTGAGTCTTTTGGTCGCAGAGATGTATCGCACCATTGCTGTCCAAACGGCCCGGTGCGTAGGGATGATGTCGAGTGAGGGGGGCCAGGGTATCTCGCAATCACTACACGCTGCAGAGAAGCTGATCCTAGGTTGGCTGAATAAAATGCAATAAAATAGAAAGTGCTCTATTGACTCATGGGGCTCACCACAGGAGCAGGCGGGAGAAGGACGAAATTTAAAGCGGTATTGGTGAGAGTTGAGTGCGGAGTGGCCGGACAGGATCTGAGAGAGCTGGCAGTTCAGCTGTGCAGAGAGAAGCATTGAGGCCGACTGCACGGTAGGAAAGAATGACCTGGTCGTCGTAGCGTTTAACCCGGAAGCCCACTCTCGTTCATGAAGAGACTTGATGAGCATGGACGCTACCGCACTAGCTACCTCTTTCGGCTGATGCAACTCAATAACGGGGTGACGTATATCTGAGGATTCACAGATCACCCGAGTCAGGCAAAGACCGTACGATGACGAGAGGTCCTGAGCTACGTAAAACGATGTATTGTGGCGAATTGGGACCATGGAATCCAGACAGTTTAGCTGAAGGCTAGAGACTAGTTTGCCTAGAATAAGAAAACTAAGCAGTTTAGTGGAAGGAGAGAGGATTTCCACATGTTCATGTGACTGTAGCGCTCGAGCAGTGAGCACAAGGGCCCGATGCATAGCGAATAGGTTTGTCATATTATCACTTGTGAAGACAGGGAGAGCACCAGAGTCAAGGTCAACAACATTCTTGTGATTAGCAGAGATAATAGCAAACCGAGGAATGCCGGCAGATCGGGCTGTTGTAACAAAGATGCGTGCAACCTGGGCTGAGGCTGGATGGAGAGAACATCCCTGATTGAGCTGAATTGGCTTGGGAAGACAAACCCAAGGTGGCCATCTAGGAGGGAGAGGAGAAGGACTATTGCCTCCCGGCGTCGGCAGTAACAAGACGTCTGGAAAGTATTTGCCCAGCCATTTTTTAGTGGAGCACGAGAAGTTCGCATAATTACTAGTCGAAAGACGGAGGTACGCAGTTTTCATCACAGTAAAATCAATTGGGTCCACATTGGCAAGGACCAACAGGGCATCAGTAGAGGTAGTTTTAAAAGATTTGGTTCTGGCTATTGCAAACACTCTTTGGAATGAGCGTACACATTTCACTCCTTTTTTTGTGGCCAGAAAAGGGGCCCATAGGGAGCACCCATACAGAGGAATGGGTTCGACTGCAGAGAGGTATAGGTATCGGAGACGCCTGTCATCGTATCCCCATGTTGCCCTGAGGTATGACCTCAATAAGAAAAAAGCCTTTTTTGCGGCCGCAATTTTCCTTGCTACATTTAGCGACCACTTTAAACGTGCATCGAGAGTCAAACCAAGGAAAACCGTGGAGAGGGAGGGGCCTATACGAGTTTCGTTAATAGAGAGATGAAGATCAGACCAATCAACAGATTTTTTTGATATTAACATGAACACCGATTTTGGAGCACTCAATGACATTTTGTTTTGTACGCACCAGTTGAGGACTTGATTACACATAAGTTGGAGGTTGAGAGTCGCTATAGCTGGATCTTTGTGCGATGTGGCTAAGGTGAGGTCATCTGCAAAGCCTACTATGGCGAACGGAAAATCAAAGCTTAGTCTCAAGACGTCGTCAATAAGGACGGACCACAGAAAGGGAGATAGAACTCCACCCTGAGGGCAGCCTAAATTAATATTAACGCTGGCTGATGACCCGTTATGGGAGAGAAGAGCCAGTCTGTTTGATAGGAAGGAAGACACAAGTTTGACCAGGTAAGTCGGACACTTGCGCCGGGCAAGAGCCGCTAGAATTGCAGGGTGCCAGGCAGCGTCAAAAGCGCTTTTAATATCTAAAAAGGCGGAAGCAGTGGTACGCTTGCTGAGCATACCTGCTTCACAAAACGTTACGAGTGCATGACCTGCCGATTCTGTTGACCTTCCTGAAGTAAAACCATGCTGGTTGGGACTAAGCCAGTTGGCTGACGATGAATGCCATTGGAACCTATTCAGAATTATCTTTTCGAGCACCTTAGCAAGATTGTTCACTAGACTAATGGGGCGAAAACTGCCTAGAGCATCGTATGATGGTTTGTTTGGCTTACCAATTATGAGGACTTTAGAAGTTTTCCAGGCCTGGGGAAAGAACTGAAGACGAACGCATTCTCTTACAATGAAGAGTAAATGAGCCTTTAATACAGGGAAACATTCCTTGATAATAGTAGCCGACAGACCATCGGATCCGGGGGCCGCTTTGTAGTTGATTGAATCCAATGCGGCGTCCAGTTCTTCCACAGTGACAGGAGGGCCTTCAATTACGGAGGGGACCGAAACTACATTGTCAACAAAGGACTCCACCAGTAGGTGAGATGGAAGGGACAAGGGCTCTTTAGGAAAGAAGTGCAAGGCACACTGCTTTAGAATCAAGTTCGCATCGCTCACCGTCGAGCCATTTACAACTAGCGCGTTCGGGAGACTAATGCCCTGAGTTTTACCCGATAATACTTTTAGAGCAGAATGAAGATCGTTACTGTCGAGGTTTGCTTTGCATAAGAGATTCCAAGAAGCTCTCTTGGCGCGTCGCAACTCTCTCTGATAAATAGCCTTAGAGGCTGAAAAAATGGCCCTGTTTTCCTCTGTTCTCAAGGCAGACCAGCCTTTGAAGGCCTGTCTGGCCCTATGTCTCAGAGCGCATAGCTCCTGGTTCCACCAAAGCATACCCCGCGACTGACGCGAGCGTTGGTTGCTCCTTGATTCACACGCTGCCACAAAAACGACGTCAGTCAATTCGGTCACTAAGGAATCTATCTGCTGCTCCGATGCTACTAACGGTATCACTATTCTACCAATTGTAGCTGCCACTTTTAGGCGCAATTCCGCCGTGTTGATACAAGAAATGTGAGGGATTCTCGGAGACCGACTGTCAACAGATCTAATCGGAGTGACAGAGGGGCGACCGATCTCAAAATATATGATTGGGTGGTCGGAGAACGATGGGATGGATGGAAAAAACCAACGAGACAGACCAATATTGCCACCTATGGCCGTTATGTCCATGAACGTAGTGCCACCTGGAACGAAATTCAGCTCCGCTAAGCTGCAATTGGCCAATCTTAAACTAGCTTCAGACAAGAATAACTCGAACGCAACGCCTTTCTGATCAGTTGCCGGAGAGTTCCAGAGTCTGTTATTGGCGTTGGAGTCGGCAGACAACACTGTGAGTGGGGTAATCAAAGGGGTCAATTCAATTTGCAGAGCAGCCATGAAATCAGGGATAGATGGACGGAGATAGACCGAGATGAAGCGGACAGAACCTTTAGACGAATGCAGGTCAACCACTGCAATGTGATTACTAACACATCTTGACACTGCACGACAAGAAGTAGCCAACGAAAGTTTAACCAATATGGCCGCACCATAAGCATGGTCGGAGCCAAGAGCGTGGAACGCTACGTAACCCTGGGGAATATCAGACAGAGTGGGTGTGGGTGTGAAGAGCGCATAAGGCTCTTGAATAAAAATGACATCGACACTGTTCTCTAGGATAACCTGAGAGAGGGAGGCCGTGGCCAGCTTAGAATGCCGGAGGTTTATTTGAAGACACTTGAATATTGGTTGAGTCTGGAGACGTAAAGAGGAATTGGGGCCGCTCATAGTTGGTTAGATGAGTTGTATTTTACGAAGTTCGCAACCGCAATTTTATGAGCCGCACACACATAAGAACCAGCTGCATGATTCAGGGAACAAGAAGCGCATTTCAGGCTGGGGTGGGAGACATTGCAAGTCTGCGTGGCATGCGCTTGGCTGCATTTACCACATGTAACTGGATTGGTACAAAACCTGGCTAAGTGCCCATAGCCTTGGCATCGATTGCAGAATCTGACCTCTTTATTGTAGTCTACTTCAATGACGGCATGTGACAAATTGTCTAATTTTAAGCGTCCCTGTTCCAGATAACTATCACGGGTATCTTTGCAGAGTAAGCTTACTCTGACTAACGAGAACTCGGCACGATTGAAAAGGATTCTGACATTAGCAATTTTACCTTTCAGTAATGGATTCTCGGAATTTAGCTTGTTTATGAGATTGCAACTTTGCTTGGTTCTAGCATTAAATAAGTCAGCGCTGCTGATTGATCCATCTTCTCTAATCATACTGAGCCCGGGCACACCGTTCAGCCTTAGAATGGCCGGGTAACATTTCACCGGGGCATGTACATTCTGAAAAACCTTTTCTGCTTCCGGACAGTCCAGGAGATCTCGGGCTTTGTCACGGTTAGCTTCGTCCCTAAAGATTAGCTTTACTGAGTTTCCGCTGTGTCGGATCAACTGTTGTACGACAGGTCCCCCTTTATCCTCCTCTAGACCGAGCAAGCTATCCACAGAACTTTCCGTGATCGATTTAACGGAGATCGTATCCCTGACTCTAGCAATCAAAAATGGTTTTACCGGTATGATAGCAGAAGGTTTTTTAATCGGAGGCGGAGCCAACGGGCCAGACGCAATTGACGAGGACTGATTGACGTAATTTAACTGAGCAGAGGGCGATGGGACGTGAATTGGGACTCGGCTTGATCCACCCACAGTGAGTTAAAAAAGTTTAATGTCTTTATCGGCGAGAGCAAGTTTGACACGCACGAGTTCTTTTTCCATATCGGGTAACAATGGATGAGAGTTCCTGGCAATGGACAACTCGCTCTCTAAGACACTAATTTTTTCTCTAAGCCGGGACATACTCTCATCAACTTTGGAATCATTTTCACGGAGATTGCAAATAAGAGTTCTAAACACCTCAATTTGATTGACTCTCTCCATGACCATGAAGTCCTCTATGTCAAGACCGAAAGTCTCGTTGAAAGCAAACGCCAACTCTTCTCCCTTAGAGTGTTTCGGACGATTATTATAAGACAGAGGGGAAATTACATTGGCAGCACGTTTGACGCCACCTGACTTGGGAGTTACTTTTGTTCTATCTCTACAGTTTGGGCAATACTTGAACCTTTTGTTAATGGGAACAAACATGATCTTGCACTCCTCATTGTGGCAATTGATTGACTGGCTAATCGACTGGCTCAGATTGCTGACAGAGTCACGAACGGAGTCACCGTCCGAGCTATCCGGCATCTTTGCCTTTGGCTTATACTAGTAAGCCAGGAAGAGCAAACAACAAATACAACAAGCCTAACAGAAGAGAAGAGCAGGTGAGAGGGGTTCCGGGGCAATCCGCAAAAGGAAAACAGTTCCCACTGCTCGATATACACAAACTGTGTTTTGCTCCGATAGGGCCTCAAAACATGCAAATAAAGAAAAGAAAAGAAAGGATGCAGTTAGCACAAGCCAAAACAATCAATAAGCAATCAATAACATGAAGGGTATAAGTTTAAGTTCCGCTGAAATTGTCTCCGTCATCTCTATTGCATCTAACGTTTCTTCAAGGATCTTTTGAAAAAGGAAAAAAAAATTTAAAATGAAAAACGTTGCATTAAAAGAAAACAATCCTACACCTACCTTTTTTTTGGCGGGCCAGTTTGATTTGTTGATAGATTCACTTCGACATCGTCCATTCATGGCGTCAAATGCGTTATTCAACATTCGGACCATTTTTATCGTTGGTTTAGTATCCTTAAACGATTAAAGTTTGAGGTCATCAGCAAAGTATTCAAATGCGCACGCCAGAGATTCCGAAAGTAACTGCAGAATCAAACCGTGTAATTAACAAAAGAAGTTAAATAATTGGTTATGTAATACCTGAGTGCATAACTTTACTGTCATTTTTTGCCAGGTATTTTGGTAAATGTGTGCATATGATAGTTTCGGACACATTCCTGAGCAAAATTGCGCTTCAGTACTATACAGGTTCTTGAAATGATCGAACTGTACATGTTCTCCTTGAAACTGTAATGTTTACAAATACTTAAAAATGTTACACGGTGTTTCTGTGAAATATTTTGTAAAACTATGTACCTGTACATATTTGTGTTTGAATATGTGATTCCGAATACACTTCATTATGTGCGGAACATCAAAGAGGAAGTAAATCTTTTCGTCTGGTTCCATAGGATGTAGAATGTAATTGGTGACATCATTCATTTTTCCAGATATACCAAATAACGTATGGACACCTTTATTTGTTTGGTGACCATCGCAAACAACATTTGTCACAATTGCACCTTTCTTTTGAAAAGCACTTACAGCCTTTACAACAATGTTCTGAATAACCATTGCATTTGCTGCACCGCTTGTTGCAAACACAGCAATAGGTTGTACCCATTTTGATCTGTAACATCTGAACATGAACACAAGGGCATGATCTGCGAGTTTGTCACTTTTGTTAGTTATCATGTTATCTCCATAATCAACTAGGCCATCGAATTTCATTTTTTGCTTGCAAAATTTAACCGCCTTTTTCACGGACATCTCGTCCCATACTAACGAACCCTTTCTAAGGTATTTGGCTTTACTTGCTAGATTACGCCCAATTGCATCGATGGAGAATTCGTTGATTCCAAAAGTGCCAGGAATACCACGGATGAGTCTCTGGATGGTGCTGTAAGATGGTAAAGGAAGGATTCCATTACTACCATTTCCCCTTAGATGATCATATGCCTTTGGACTTTTCACTCGCAGCAACAAGCAGTGTAACAACTACTCTGTATCATACCGTATTCCTCTTTTGTCTTTACACGCAGATTTCCTAAGGATTGCTTTGATTACCATTCGTTCCTGGAGAAAATAGAAATACAGAGAGTTGCTGATAATGTATTTCATTAAAACAGGAAGTTTCTTTGAAACAAAATTACATGATTTTAAGAATGTTTCATTTACTCATTTGGAATGTAAAATTGAAAAAGGAATTTAAATATACCAATAATAAGATTGCTTCAGATGGCGAGTGTCAGAATGGGTATACTAATAACTAAAACTAGCAAAGCGAAGTATTGTAATACATGAAACTACCGCAAATAAAAAAAATGAAATGTTTTAAAAATCAATCAATAATAAGATTGCTTCATATAGCGAATGTCAAAATGTGAATACTAACAACTAAAAATAATAAAGATAAGTACTTTTCTAGTCTACATGCAACTATCGCAAATAGGGAAGCAGTAAAATGTTTTTACACCTGAGGTTCTAGAGTCTGGATGTATCCTTCGAAAGCTTCCTGTGAGTTAACAATTACTTTCGACCGCAGCTCGTGAAGTTCTTGTTTCGCCCTCTAAAGTTAAAATAATAAATTTTTATGACGAGTTTGTGGATTAAACGTTGCAAATTAATAACGTTTAACATGGCCGATTTCCGTGTTGCTGTCCTTTGTGCCTTGTTTTTTGCCTTTCTACATTTCAGTAGTTTGTTGCTCAGTGACATTTGTTTAAAATTCCACATATGTTTCCTTAGAATTATTTTTAGGTTCCGACATTCTTGGCAGGCAGAGTATTTTCGTTTGTTAGGGTACTTCGACGACATGAGCTGCAATACTCGCCGGCATGAGTAAGAACGCCAAACATTACATTCTTCATATCCTTCGGTAACTTGTTGTAGTTTCGACTTCTCTTGAACGTCTTGTGAATGAGATACCAATAAAATTCCACCGCATAATTCCAACTTATCGAAAGTATCGATTATGTTTTTCACCATATCAATAGATGTTAGTAATGATGGTAACGTTTCTTCATTTTGTGGTACTGATGCTTGTTTTACTTCATAGCTTAAGTTGCCATTGCTTAAAACCACATTTTTTTCTATAGACAATTTTCCCGTGTCTTTTTCAACTTTGAAAATGTGGAATTCTTCCTCCCTCTTACAATATGACCAATTATATGGGAATACAAAAGTCTTGATGTCTTTTTCCCAATTCACATTTTCAAGTTGAGTTACAGTATCCTTCACAAAAAAGAGGCACCCCCCCGGTAGCCCAAAATATAAAAATTCCTTATAAGCGCTAGATGGCATAGTTTTTAATTGCAAAATACAGTACCCACCAAACTATTAGGTACACCCCCCTTTTTTCAGTGCATTCTTATGGCACTACGTGTCTTGGAAAAAATGCAATAACTATTGAACCGCTTGGGCTAGATTTTTTTCCTTTTTTTCCGTGAGTAGATCTAATGATGATCTACATTTTTTATACACATGAAGTCGTCGTAGGATTAACCGTAGGTACACCCCGTTTTCCCCCATATGCGCCATGTTAAATACGGCGTTTTCAAAAATATACAAAAAATACTAAAAATAAAGCTAAAATCTTTTTCTTTGTGCCAAAAGATGCACAATTCTTCACTCTGTACTAATCAAAAGTATGATTTACAGTCAAACCAACTAAAAGAACCCTTCTCTATACCCCGAAGTTTACCCCCCTAAACATTTTTACGGCAAAATCAAAACTGGCGATGTCGCCACCAGAGGCACTGCAAGATGCGGACTGTTTCTACCAGCCGCCAGCTTTCACAGAATATGGTTTGGGGTAGATTCTGATATGTTACCTCACCTCCTCGGCGGGAAGAAATTGAAAGAATCAATTACATTAAATGGGAAAATTCTCTTTGTTCATTGAAGAATATCTTGCCTAACCCCAAGAAAATGACTACATTGTTTCCGATTGTTTCTTTTACCCGCGATTTTATCGAGCCTTCATTTATTCTCAAGTTACAAGTTGTGGCGATCACGCCATTCAAAATTTCTGTCCAAAGGTGAAAATGGGGAGAGCGAGTGATTTGACTGTGATGGAAAAAACTAAAATTGTGACACTTAGACAGGAAGGTGCTTCGTTACGTCATATTTCTCTTGTTCTAGGCCGTAGTGTTAACGCAGTAAAGCAGGCCATCAATAGATTTAATGAGACTGAATGCATAGGAAAAAGGGAAAGGAAGACTTCTTGCAAACGTAAAATTTCCGATGCATCTGCTAGATATTTACACTTATTGTCAAAAAGAGATCGTAGAAAAACTTTGCCTCTTCTTACTCAAGAAGTCAACACCGCAATAAGTACCCCAGTTTCATTGTCGACTGTGCGTCGATCCCTGCAAAGTTTTGATATGAACGGCCGAGTTGCGTGCAAAAAACCTCTTCTCAGAAAAGCTAATATACGAAAACGCCTAAAATTTGCTCAAGAACATGTAAATTGGACTGAAGAACAGTGGAATCGAGTATTGTTTACTGATGAAACTAAAGTAGAAGTCTTTGGAACACATCGACGCGTATTTGTCAGGAGAAAAGCCGGCGAAAGATATAGGAATGAGTGCCTTGTACCAACTGTAAAATTTGGAGGGGGTTCGGTTATGTGTTGGGGGCAATTTGTGCTAAAGGAGCTTTACCACTGCACAGAATAGAAGGGATCATGACTAAGCAAACTTATCACCAAATTTTGATTCGTAAGGTAAAAAAAATTCTCTTTTGTTTTGTTAGCACAAATGACAGTAAAATTTTATACTAGGCAGTGCCAGGAGGTCTTCGATTACTCGGAGAAGGATTTGTCTATCAAGAAGACAATGATCCTAAACATTCGTCACATCTTTGTCGAGGATATTTAGAAAGAAAAGAAAAATTAGGTAGACAAATGATTTCTCGCCTAATTATTATTTTCTAAAATTTGTTATTTGGGTCTAGGAGTGTTAAAGCGCATGGTTTGGCCTCCTCAGAGCCCGGATTTAAATCCTATTGAGCAGGTTTGGGATTTTGTAAAATCTAGGCTAGAAGAATCCGACAGAGTCACCGTGAGAACCATTTGGATGGAACTGGAGAAAGCTTGGAACTTGATTACGCCCGAATTAATACAGCGATACATCGGCACAATGGCTGACCGATGCCGAGCAGTAATACTAGCCAAGGGAGGGCACACAAGATATTAAAAAAATTCTGATTATTTTATTTTCCGCATCGCATATTGCATATTTAATTGTTTATTTTATAATGAAACTAAGATTAAAATTGAAACTTTTCGCTTTTTCACAATATTTGCAAATGAAAATTTGCCATCAAACACATTTTTTTGTATAAAAATAACTACGTGATTCACGAAGAGAATTAAAGTAACCTCAAACCATATTCTGTGAAAGCTGGCGGCTGGTAGCAACAGCCCGAATCTTGCAGTGCCTCTGGTGGCGACATCGCCAGTTTTGATTTTGCCGTAAAAATGTTGAGGGGGGTAAACTTTGGGGTATATAGAAGGGTTCTTTTAGTTGATTTGACTGTAAATCATACTTTGGATTAGTATAGAGTGAAGAATTGTGCATCTTTTGGCACAAAGAAAAAGATTTTAGCTTTATTTTTAGTATTTTTTGTATATTTTTGAAAACGCCGTATTTAACATGGCGCATATGGGGGAAAACGGGGTGTACCTAATAAAGTGAACGATACCGTAGCGCCGTGGGGGTTAATCCTACGACGACTTCATGTGTATAAAAAATGTAGATCATCATTAGATCTACTCACGGAAAAAAAGAAAAAAAATCTAGCCCAAGCGGTTCAATAGTTATTGCATTTTTTCCAAGACACGTAGTGCCATAAGAATGCACTGAAAAAAGGGGGGTGTACCTAATAGTTTGGTGGGTACTCTACACACAAAAAAAAGCATGCAATTTTTTTTTTGTTTGTTTTGACTGCAAAAGCGAGACGGTTGCCATGATTTCAGTATTTTTTCCTGCGAGAAAAATTTGGAAAACGGAGCAACACTTTTTTGTGGAGGATACTGTACATCTCTCTCAGTGTCAAGTTGCATTGTAGCATCTACGACTTCATTGTCACGTCTCCTAGCATTAAATTGGAAAGTTTCATCTACATTTTGAGTAACTTCTCCTTCAGTCTCAGTCTCCAACTGGATAATATTGTCTGCCGTTTCAGTTGTGGATCTTTCAGTAACAAACTGTTGGTCCAATTTGACTTTTTTGGAAACACTTCCATCATTACAATCCAATTTGGCTTTTTTGTTCCCCTTAGAGAGATGAGCTGGGCAATCTATCATAAGAAAATATATTTTAAGTTAAAGTAAGAAATGATGATTGGCATGTTACAAATACTTACTTGGAAATATCGTTGGAATTGAATTTGGTTTGAGAGACCAGCGCTGTTCTTTAAAAACTGTTTCATCTCCAACTTGTAAGTAAATTCCATTTTTAATATCATTTTCTGTAAGGTGATGTGCGCATACATAAGACTTGTCGTTAACTTTGTAGTTTTTCCTTTTTATTGCTTTTGACCACTGAAGTTGGAGTTTCTTATCCTTGGTGGTAAACATAGGGATTTTTTCAGAAATTTTATTTTTGAACACGTAACCGGAAGTGCACATCGGTACACAGCACTTTGACGGCATTTTTTTTGAAGTAAACAGAAGATATTTTGTATGAAAAGACGAACATTCACAAGAGGTTTTCGAAAAACTAAGAATCTCTGTGAATGCCAAGTCGTCTGCTTCGTTTCCATAGTTACCAAAATATTTGGCTCGCCACGGAAGCGAAAGTTTATAATTAAAAAAAAATAGTTATATAGGTGTGGGTAACGCAAAATTAACATGGATGTATTTCTGACAGTGAAATCTACAAAATAAAAAATACGACACTCACCAAATAAAAGTTTTTAAAAACAATTCAGGAATAAAACAATCTTTTCCCCTATACCTACAATGTAAATCCAGCCTGCTCCTTCAATCAGCACCACCTACGGGCCTGAAATCAAAGACACATGAAAAGAGCCCAGTGAAAGTACCCTAACCTATTATACCATGGTAGCAGTACAAGGACTATCCAAGTCCACTATTCATCGGCTACTTAAATCAAACAGTGTGAGTGATGTCACTCACTCTTTCAAGAAAACATATCACAACCGTCAAATTTTTAATGAACAAGAAGAATGTGAACTTACAAACTACCTGATTGTGGCACAAAAATTAAACCACGGACTGACACCAAGTGATACCAGAAACTAGCTTATTTCTTTGCAAAGTCAAACAACATTAAAATGCCATCTCGTTGGGAAGTGAATGAAGAAGCTGGAAAAGATTGGTTTTCCTCATTCTTAAGACAAAATTCAAGGCTGTCCATTAGAAAACCTGAAAGGACGAGCCAAGCTCGAGCTGCAGCCGTCAACCACGTCATCATCGACAAATATTTTGATGACTTGTATGACTTGTATGAAAAGCACAAGTTTACAGATGAAGAAATCTTTAAGACTGACGAAACAAATATCCCAACAGTGGTGGACCCTCAAAATATTGTTGCCGAGAAAGGAGTTAAAGCTGTAATTTTCTGGTAATTTAATTGTTGAACTGAAATTACATTTTTATCTATTTTTCAGGTGAGTAGCTCTGTTGGTGGGGAGCAAGGGATTAATATTACCATGTTAGCATTTGTAAACGCTGCTGGTAAAGCCTTTACAGGCACCTTCATTTTCCGAAGAGTTAAGGTGAACCTCACCAAAATGATAAATTTGTTTCCTCCCTTTAGCATGTCCTTCCGGTTGGATGACGTCTGAGCTCTTCTTGATGTCGTTGCAGCATCTATTGAAACATCTTAACTGTTCTCCTGAGAAGCCAATTCTTCTTATACTTGACAATCACACTAGCCACATTAGCTATCCCGTAGCTGAGTTTTGCAAGAAAAGTGGTATAGTTCTGTTCACGTTGCCACCTCACCTATCTCATGTGACTCAGCCCCTCGACAAGTGTTTATTTGGTCCGATGAAATCGGACATGTCACAAGAACACCGTCACTGGATGCGAAATCATCCAGGGGAGAGAATTTCCATTTATGATGTGCCTCAGTTAACAAAAGTACCATACGAGAGGAGATTTAATTCCAAAAACATCAAATCCGCATTTGCTGCCTGCGGTATTTATCCATTCAACCGACATGCAATCCCAGAGCACATGTTTGCACCATCGTCTGTGACTGATTTGCCTAATGGTATAGTAAATGAGAAATTATATTTAATGATTGTGTTTGATAATCGTTTATCTACTTAGTAGCACAACCGAATGAAACTGAAGGAATGAATTCACTGTCAGCTCTTGTGTCACAATGAGATTCTCAACAAGATGTTTTAGGTGATATAGTTAATCGTCAGCTAAATCAGCAAGGGATTTTTATATAACATTGATTGTTAAACTGCATTAATTAACACTTTAAATACAATTACATTGCAGCTGGGGTGTGTATTGACGTCCAAGCTGATAATGTTCTCTCGTCAACTTCAACAAGTCAAGAAGATGGAATGTCACACTACCTTTTAACAATAAGTAGTGGAAAGTTGCAATTAACTCCAATTTTGACATCGTCTAGTACTCTGCTTAGATCTGCTGTTTTACCATTAACACTCACTGAAATGCCTTCAAATGAGCTGCCTCGTAAAAGCTTTACGCCAGAAGAAGTGTTACCTCATCCTAGAGTTGCCCAAACAGGACCAAGAGTACCCAGAAACACGAACAGAGGTTCTTCTCGTGTATTGACGAATTCTCCAGAAATTGCTAAGTTGAAAGAGGCACACAACGCAAAAGTGTTGAAAGAAACAAAAAATTGAGCAAAGTCCAAAAAGAAAATAACAAAAAAGTAAGATTTACTTGATAATTAAATTTTGAGTTACCGCATGGATTATTGTATTAATGTTTAAATATGTTCATCCCTGAGAGATTTTCCTTGGGAAAGATTGAAGGCCATCCCGTGGTTATGGGCCCCAAAATGTTTATTGTTTCCCCAGGGGTTCCAGCCGGGTTTTGATTGGTTGTCAATTGGAGGGAATTATCGCGTGTAAACTGGGGAACTTTTCGTTTTTATTTATTTTTTATTCGATTCGCCGTATTAAACTACGTGTCTGGGCAAATTTTCGAGTCTGTTGGTGTTTTTCTTTAATTTAAAATTTTTTTTATTTGGTTGAAATTCAAATTTTTAAGGTTGCCGCCGGTTTGTGATTGGCTGCAAAATTGGGGGGAATTATCGCGTGTAAACAGGGGAACTTTTCGTTTTCATTTATTTCTTATTCGATTCGCCGTATTAAACTACGTGTCTGAGCAGAATTTCAAATCTGTTGGTGTTTGTGTTCATTTTATATATTTATTTATTCGGTCGAAATTCAAATTTTTGAGGTTCCCGTCGGTTTGTGATTGGCTGCAAAATTGGGGGGAATTATCGCGTGTAAACTGGGGAACTTTTCGTTTTCATCCATTTCTTATTCGATTCGCCGTATTAAACTACGTGTCTGAGCAGAATTTCAAATCTGTTGGTGTTTGTGTTCATTTCATAACTTTTATTTTGTGTTTGACTGTTTGTTTACAAATATCGTAGGCGGCTGTCGTTTGTCATTTGTTTTATTAGCATTTTAAGAACAATGAAGTCAGCCGTGAAAACTGCTTGTACAATCAGTCATTCGTGTGGTGCCATCTAGTGGCAAAGGCAACGACAAAATGTGCGATCCTAACCTAACCTAACCCACCGTAGCGTTTTGGCACTACAACTATTTTACTTATTTTAGCCATCGCGGGCCTTTTATTATTTTTATATTATTATTTTATTATTGATCAACTTAACCGGTACTTGGTTTCAAACTAGGCTATCCCGTTGCTGTTTTTTTTTATTTAATAATTGCGCAATAGCGCGCCACTTCACCATTCAGCCCGGTTAAGCCATTGACGTATGCCCAACTAAATCTCGAAGGTGGACACCCAGTGGCCTTATCTATATGATAACTTTCCCTTATTTTATTGTCGTGAGCAGGTTTGTACTGCAAAGACTACAGCAACGACAACTCTACGTACCCAATCAGAATCAGTGCACCCACCGTCCAAGTCGCCTTTATTGGATTCAGCTACGGCGAAGGTGACGAAGAATAAAAGAAAATCGAAATGCAATAATGAAAATGTTGATCATGACAAGAACTACTCCCCGTCGCTGAAATCAAAGGCTTCTATTCAACGAACCCGGATTCCTCGTGAAGTGAAACGTGTGTTGTTTTTGGGTTAAGCTCGTCTTAGTCATTTCGCAATTTAAATTTAAAACAAAGATTTCTAGTGTTCATTACCATACTTGTGTGCATTTAAGTAACTTGCAATGTCACTAATTTATTATCGATTCCCTATGTCAAAAATCAAAATATCAAAGGTAAATGTAAGTGCTATTCATTAATTTATCATCTTTCTGTTCCAAATACGAAATGAGATCTTTGTATTCCAATCTTTATCAACATGTTCCATAACCTCGATACATAATGTAAATTTTCATTTACCTCAATGGAAATTGGCAATACAGAAATGAAAAGACTAATCGACGTATTGTGAACCACGATTGGTGACGACCTGCTGAAGTTTGACGGGAATTTCCTCGAAGAGTTGCTTGATAAATTCGTCAGTGCAAACCTTTGACCACATTGAGGTGATTTCTCTCTCCAAACCGCACATAGAGCTAGCTTTAACGTTCTCTTCAGTAAACTTGATAGAGATTTCCAGCCACAATTGCTCAAGTGGCATAATATCACCAAAAGACTTTGGCAAGTCAACAACAAAAATGTTCCTTTTGTGCTCTGCCAAAAACTCATTAACAGATTGGCTGCGATGGACAGGATACCTGTTAACAGGAATGACAACAATGTAATAGGCCTACAATAGACAATACATTATTTGCAACTTTTCTTACCAGTCGAACACAAGGCCAATACGTTCATTCAAACTCAAAGGAAGCACATACTGCCGCAGAATATTCTTGTAGTTATTTGAATCAAACTTGCCATTTACTCGACATAAGGCAGACTTCTGTGCAAATGAAGAAATCATACACCAAACTAGCACAGTGTTGGCTTCTTCTTTCTCTGTCCAAAATTCAATGCTATGTTTCCTTTCTCGTCGTAACTGAAATGTTTTATAAGAGAGTTAATGAAAGACAAGATGAAATGACAATTGAAGAGTTAAAAGATGAATGTTTGTTACCTGAAGCATTGGGTATCACAACATGTCACATTTTCCACATACTGATGTAAATTTCTTAAACATCTTATTGCCCCTTCTTCTATAATTATGTCTTCATTTACTTTTGTACAAACCATTTTAAAGTGTTGTAAGAGAACTACAGCAAAATTAAGTGACACTTTTAATCAGACGATTGATTCTTGTCTGCTTGTTAGCTCTTGTCTGTGTAGGAATCGATAGTTTATCAATAGTTAATCGATAGTTAATCGAACCTTTCCAAAAGTTATCCTAACCAACCCCGTTCTTGCTGTCTCACCCAACCCCGCTCAAGGTACCCCAACGTTTTCGTTTAATGCGAACGAACGAAGGGACCAACATACCTTTTGCAAACAGCAAAATGGAAGAGGAAGAAATTTCCTTTAAAATGGTGAAATTACATTTCAATGAAACGATGTTATATAAACACCTTTTTTACCTTGAAAAAAAGGTAAAAAATAAAACCAAAACGGTAAAACACATTTTAGCCGTTTCCCATAGAAGTAATGGTTGGAAATTTAAAAAAAAAATTGAGCATATGCATCACACACTTATTAATACGGGGCTAAAAGGAATTTTTCCTGTCATTACAGGAACTTACATTAAACCCCTCTGTTCCATCCAACCCCTGTCCCATCCAACCCCGCTCTCCCTACGCCCTGTAATATTTGATGGAACCAATTTTGTGAATTGGAATGTAAGCGTTTGGTTTCCCATTCAAAGAAATGAATTGGAGGAGATAGTCCTAGGAACGGACAGGATTCCAGAAGAGGTGAATTTTATTATTCGTTATATCATTCTGAGGCAAAGTCTAACAAAAATATGGGTTTCCACCAAAATTTTAGGTGATGGAAGGAACAGCAGCGGTACTTGCTGCAAAGGTTTTAACCAGAAAAACTTGGCGCAAAAGAGATAACCTTGCTCGCAGCTTCCTGTATCACTCTTGTGATAAAGGTCAGCAAGAAGCTTTAGTTACATGCAAGACTGCATTTTCTATGTGGACGTCGTTAACGACACGATATATGCAAAGTACCGAGGTGAGGCAACAAAGTCTTCAGACTCTTTATCTGAATTACAAGTTCAAGCCTGGACATGACGTCAAGAATCATATTGAGGCAATCAAGCTTCTGGCTCAGCCTTTGGAGGATGCTAAAGCTCCTGTCACTGAATCCAATCTTTTATCAGAATAACTACGTCTCTTCCTCCAAGCTTCCATAACTTTCTCTCAGCTTGGGAAAGTGTGCCAGTTGTGGATCGCAAGATTGATTCGCTCACAAGAGGTCTTATTCAAGAAGAGTTCAGAACTAAGGAACGAAATGGCGGTTATAGAAGTAAAGACGACAAAGCATTTTTCGAAATCGTTGATGATCCACCAAATACTCGAGGAGTTTATGCAGGCAACAGATTTTCACCATATCCTAGAGGACGAGGTGGTTATGTAATTCGTGGAAGTCGAAGTTTTGGAAATCGCAGTCTCCGAGGTAATCGGGGTGGAGGACAGAACAATCAAACTGGACAAGGACAAAGCAATCAGACTGAAATTGACAGACAATATTCTATTGATTTCGAAAATGGAGGTTGTTACAACTGTCACGCCCCAGGTCATCTCAGTCGAAACTGTCGTATTGGGAAAAAAGAAGCTCAACCTCAAAGAAAGCTACTGGCTGAAGGTACTACTCCTTTCTGACATCAGGCTATTGCCCTCGCAGCTCGAGCCAACTCGGACTGGTTTGCTGACTCCGGTGCTACAGTGCACATGTGCAGTCAACGATGGACGTTCAAACTTTTGCCCCTATAAAACCCAGAACTCAGTCGATTGGTGGAATTAACGGAGTTAGTGTAAAGGTGCTCGGAGAAGGAGACATAGTCTTTGTTACTACACTAAATGGCTCACATCATCATTTAACTATCCAACACGTCCTTTTCGCCCCCGATCTGGGAATCAATCTGTTTTCAATAGCTGCTGTTACGAATCTCGGTTGGGATGTACACTTCATTCGTTGTGAAGTACTATTCTTTTGCAACCAAGTCAATGTCATAGTTGGGAGTCGTGTCGGTCTCTCTTTATCATCTGAACATCTCAGTTCCTGGGAAAGATGAAGATGTAGCTGTAGTAGCCCTTCTATTCTATTCTATTCAAGAACACCTATGCTGACTGGCATTTTCGACTTGGGCACATCAGTAACGACATCATAAAGAAAATGGCTGCCAATGGAGCTGTCGACGGTCTACTTTATCACAGGATGCTCCACTATCAACGTCACTTTGTCATGGCTGCATCCTCGTAAAAATGAAAAGACTTGTGTTTCCAAACAGTTCTTCGCCCAATCTACAAAAATTGGCCAACTCATACATAGTGATCTCTGTGGCCCAATGCAAGTTAAATCTCTTGGGGGTGCATTCTACTTTCTTACCTTTAAAGATGATTGCAGTGGCTATCGCACAGTAAGATTTCTTAAACTGAAGTCAGAAGTTGCTCAATGATTCCAAGAATATGTCAGTTCAGCTACATACGGAAACTGGCCAACTTGTCTGTGTTCTTCGAACCGACAATGGGGGTGAATATGAAGATAATACTTATCAATCATGGTTACGGAAGAAAGGAATTCGCCATGAGACTAGTGCTCCTCGCACACCGCAACACAATGGAGTTGCGGAACGCGACAACAGGACAATTGTCGAAGCAGCTCGAACTTTTTTGTACGCAAATCGGGCACTCCCGTTAGAACTATAGGCTGAGGCTGTTTACTGTGCTATTTATGTTTTGAATCTTGTTCTCTCTAGCACCTGCACTGTCATCACACCTTATAAGGCTTGGTACAAGCGCAAGCCGAATGTTTCAACGTTGGGTATTTTTGGCTCTTATGTTTACATTCTCATTCAAAAGGAAGATAGACGTTAACTTGATCCTAAGGGTACCCTCTGCATTTACCTTGGTAATTCTGATGCTTCCAAGTCATTTCGTTGCTAAGATCCTATGTTTTGAAAAATTAAGACCAGTCGGGGTGTGATTTTCCTTGATCAGTGTATTTCTCGTCTTGCTAGCCCATCTAATCTCAATCAACCGGATAATCAACAAGATATGGATGTCTTCAATTCCTATAAAGATCAAATCAGTTCTATTGACGATCAAATGGATGTGACCCCTACCGATGATCTGCCGTCTAACGAATGTATTCCTGATCTACAGCCAGTACCTGTTCTAAACTCAAGACCAGTACGTGAACGTCGCCAAACTGTCTGGCACAGTATGCTAACAATTCTACATGGACACCCAGAGCCAAGTGATTATCAAGAAGCCATTGCCAGTACCGAAGCTGATTTATGGCAGAAGGCGATGAAAGAAGAGTACGATTCATTAATTGAAAATGGGACGTGGGTGCTTGCAAAATTACCTCACGGTCGTGTTGTCATCAAAAGCAAACGGGTGTTTAAGCTGAGGCCTTGTTATCTAAACCTGATTCCTGTCCGCTACAAAGCTCGCTTTGTAGCCAAAGGATATTCTCAAAAACCTGAAATCGACTATCAAGAAACTTTTTCTCCTGTAGTGAAGCATGACTCTCTTAGAGTAGTTCTATCTTTGGTTGCAGCATTCGATTTGGAGATACTTCAATTGGACGTAACAACCGCATTTCTTAATGGAGAGCTGGCCGAAGAAATCTATATTGAACAGCCAGAAGGTTTTGTTGAACCTGGCCAAGAATCATCCGTCTGTTGTCTGAAGAAATGTTTATACGGACTGAAGCAATCTCCTCGTATCTGGAACCAGAAATTTAATTCTTTCCTGGTGAAATATGGTTTGCAATCCTCTACAGCTGACCCTTGTGTTTACGTTGGTCATGGATCAGAACCAGATGACCTAACAATTATCGCCATGTGGGTCGATGATGGTTTGGTATGCAGCAGGACTAAAGAAAGAAATGATCTGATTATAAACTATTTTACCAGCCATTTTAAAATGACATCCGGACCAGCGGATCGTTTTATCAGCCTGGAAATTTCTCGTGTTCGTTCTGAGAAGAAACTTTTTGTTTGTCAAAGTTTGTATATAGCAAAAATTCTTGAAACTATTTATATGGAAAATTCTGTTCCCAAAACGGTTCCTGCCGAGCCTGGTTCTCATCTCACTGTAAAAGATTCTCCAGCCACTGTCACTGCACAATCTTCCATGTCCTCCACTCCTTATCGCCAAGCTGTTGGTAGTCTTATGTATCCAATGATTATGACCCGCCCTGATATTGCATTTAGTGTTGGACAAGTTTCTAGATTCAGTGTTAATCCAGGACCTGCACATTGGGAAGCTGTTAAACGAATTTTGTCGTATTTAGCTGGAACCCCACGGCATGGTCTGTGTTTTACCGGAACCGATCTTACTTATCAATTTTCTGGCTATTCTGATTCTGACTACGCTGGATGTCCAGACACAAGAAGATCAACAACTGGTACGTTGTTCATACTTAATGGAGGTTCTATTTCCTGGAAAAGCCGAATTCAAAAACCCGTGGCCTGTTCTTCGACAGAGGCTGAATACTATGCAGCTGGTGACGCAGCTAGAGAAGTAGTATGGTTAAGACTGTTACTTGAGACTTTAAATTCCCGTCAAATTGAACCATCGCCTTTATTCTGCGATAACCAAAGCGCTATACGTCTTGTCCATAATCCAGAATTTTATGACAGAACCAAACACATTGCTGTGAAATTTCATTACATTCGTCAAGTATTTTCCGAGGGACAAATTGCTATGTTCTTCATCCCAACAACTAGTAATTTAGCCGATATCTTTACAAAAGCTTTACCCTCTGTTGCATTCACTGCATTCTTGACGGCTATGGGCGTCGTTGCAGTTCCTTCATCTAACAATTAAGTTTATTTCAATATCACGTTATGATTAAGGGAAAGTGTTGAATTGTAATCATAAAGTGTGGATACTGTTTATCCTACACCCTTTTGTTTTCGTCTGTTACTGAGAGTGCTAGCTTTTCTGAGAAAACAAAAGACAAAGTACACGTTGGTCTGGTGTCAAGTGTGTGTTTTGCTTGTACGTTGTAATTCAGTCTTGAAGATCAAGAGCGTCTGGAATATTCTATCGAATTCTGCTAGTGAATTTTGTGTTGTCTACGTGTAAGTATAAAGATACTAATTGTAATAAATGAATGAAAAACTGATTCCTCGTTTATATTTTAACAGAAATCAAATACAGCAACTTGTTTTTTTAACTAAAAAAGTTTAGTCTATTTAAATATAGTACATACTGTAAGGACGGGGAAAGAAAATAGTTTTCATTACTTTTAATATTGAATATGGGGAATAGTTGTGTGTGATGATGAGTTTATTGTTGCACAAAGTTTTTGCCAAAGACCGAGATAACAGTTAACAAGACGAGTCCGGTTAAAAGAGACTTACTGACGAAGACTGCAAATAGACTCGAAGATGAACGAAAAGCGACTGAAACATGACTGACACAAGACTGACACAAGACTGACACAAGACTGACACAAGACTGACTGCTGATGAAGACTGCAGAAGACTGCAAAAGAGACTGACTGACAATCTGGAAAGGGGCAACATTTATACGAAGGAGCAAGGTCACCTAGGGTTAGGTGTCGCAAAGGGAATTAATATTTTGTGTGGAAATGTATCACCTATGTGCAGAATTCACACGTTTGAAGGCCAGGTAGGAGGGAGATGGAAGGCCGGAGCCATCGGTAGATGACCTATCGGCAGAAGAGGGGAAAAAGGTTGTAAGCGTGGAAAAAAAGAGAAAGGGATGTAAGGAACGCGGCTGACCGTTCCTTACCATACATAGATTTTTTGAAATAATAAAAAAATAAACGCAACTCACCTAAAAACCAAATAAATGAACAAAACATAATCAAAAAAATAAACAATGACAACCGCACAAAACAAATGAAGGCACCGACCGTTGGCGGCAGCACTACAATTAGATACAGAAAAAATTGGAACGCGATTCCACCGAAGGGTCGGTGTTAGCGATCGGTCCCGATAAGCCAAAATCGGGTTAACCACCCCGCCCCGGAAAAGTGCAATCGGGGCTTAATCGGGGTGCCACTTCGTCAGCCGGGGCGGACAGGGGAAAAAATCTAGGTTAACCCGCTTGCCCCGACGCCATTTGCAAAAATGGCGCCTGAATTCAAACTACGAAGTTTTGTCGGGTTCTTATCGGGGCAACCGTGGCGAACTCCCGATTTTCATCATAATAATCCATTTATACTCTATTGATTATGTTTTTACGTCGATCGATTGACTGAAATCGGGGTGGCATTCCCGATTAGGCACCCCGATACATCCCTGATTGAGATCGGGGTTCAAAAATTTTCACCCCGAACCCCCCGCCTCGAGCACCGAATTTCGAATCCCGATTGGTAAAAATGCGCCCCGATTAGGGTTGGGGCCGATCCCTAGTTGGTGTCCACCACGGAGACGATGTTGGGATAGGACGATCGTCTACCTTTCATATTATATCGTGGTTCTAGTGGACTGCTGTCAAAAATTTCGGGCCAGTTAGCAGGTAAAAATCCGCAGTTTGTCCAGTCCGCATTTTATTCTGGTCCCACGGTGTTTTCCATAATATACTATGCAGAGTAGTGTGCACGAAGGATGCTTTGATTTAAAATCCTAACAGCTCCATTTATGTCCATGTTCAATTTGCTGTCCATTTTGCTAACTCAAATATAGTTTTATTCTGTAGAATGGCGTCGATTCCCGATGCTTCGTGGCAACCACCGTTTGCAGTACTTCAAACTACGTTAGTAAACTCTTGCTAGACTCTGATCAATATTTCACATGGTCATCTTCTAATGCAT
The DNA here is from genome assembly GCF_020631705.1 of Daphnia magna. Taxonomy (NCBI): domain Eukaryota; kingdom Metazoa; phylum Arthropoda; class Branchiopoda; order Diplostraca; family Daphniidae; genus Daphnia; species Daphnia magna. The sequence continues at coordinate 7,062,391 of NC_059185.1, read as the reverse complement.
GTTTTTGCCTTCCAATCTAATCTTTGCAGCATGGGAGAACTTGTCGTAGAGTTGTATTGGAACCATGCCCCTAATACCTGCAGAAACTTTGCAGAGCTCTGCCGTAGGAATTATTATGCTGGCACAAAATTTCATCGCATCATCAGAGAGTTTATGATTCAAGGTGACAAGAAATTTTTTTTATTGTATTGGCTATGAAAGGTGTTTAAATCAGAAAGCAATAGGTGGTGATCCCACTGGTACTGGAAAAGGAGGAGCATCTATATATGGGCGCAACTTTTCCGATGAACTACATGATGAATTAAAACATTCAGGTTATCTCCTGAATAGATAAAGAACCACATCTTCTCCATTAACATTCTTTCATTATTTACAGGTGCTGGCATACTATCCATGGCAAACTCGGGGCCAAACACTAATGGATCTCAGTTCTTCATAACACTAGGTTATAGAGAACTTGTGTCTGATTGTAAGAAATAATAAATCAATGTAAATTTTCAAATTTATTTTAGCCCCAACACAATGGCTTGATGGCAAGCACTCCATATTTGGAAGGATCTACTCTGGCATGTCTGTTGTGAAACGGATTGGGTTTGTTGAAACCGATAAAGATGACAGGCCAACTGATGAAGTGAAAATTGTGAAATGTACAATCAAATATGAATGAAGAATAAAGTTGATTCCACTATTTAATATTTAGTTTTTGACTATGGGCTACAATGTAACTATCTCTTTAGTGGAAATTCTGTTGATAATAGAATCCGACAATGATACAGTTTTCGTTTCTACTTCTTTGATTTTGTAAATTTTTCTTAGCTCCTCTTCATCACACATTCCAAAATTACTCTTTACAGGATTTGCCAATTCCCCTTTAACTTGAGAACATACAAGTACCATATCTTCTTTGTTCAGCACCACACAGAGGAGTGTGGTATCCTTGTCATTCATTCCAAATGTTTTTAAAGAATCTGAGATCTTGGTGGTACATGATAATATAAATATAAAATTAAAACTAATGAATTATTTGATATTTTTCACCTTTCTTGTGGGAGACATGTTATAAACAATCTCAGAAAACACTGAATGTGTTCGCAGCGCTTGATTCTGTTGACTCATCACAGCTAATTGAGTAGCCACCAATACTTGAAAGGTATCAAGTACCTAGCAAAGAAACTATCATATTAATAATGTAGATTAGATGTCTGATCCAAAAACTGACTGCTATACATATCGAGGGTTAATGGCAGCGCAAGGTAAGCTAGCTTTCATAATTCTTTCTCGAATTTCGCCAGCATTTGTGACATTTTTAAAAAGCAACAATTTTGGTTCACATTCTTTAAAAGACCACATTTTTTAACTAGCCAACAAGCAAGTTGTTTGATGAATGTGTTCTTTGAAACAACACAGAGTTGACTTCACAAACCAAGAAGAGAAAAAGGGCCAGGATAAAATGCGGACGCGGACCGTGGACTGCGGACATGAGAAACTGCGGACTTTCACCTGCGGACTGGCCCAAAATTTTTGACAGCAGTCCGCAGTTTCTCCACAGGGTAGCTGTCCGCAGTCCGCGTATTATACGGGGATACAGCATTCCATATAGAGCAGTAAAACATCCTACGTTGCACGTTCTCCACATTTGCGAAAATCTCATTTGTGTCCAAGTTGGTCTGCTGCGGCTGCAGCGTCTTATGGAGAAACCAACTTCTTCATGTTAAAAAATAAGTTTTCATAAATATAATTAAGATTTTCCCCCTTTTCTCCCTAGCAGAGGGTACCCTATTCATTTTTTGATTTCCCAATTTTTTTTCTAGCCCTAGTTCTATCTGGTTTATTTTTATTTAGCTATTGTTTGTGAATGGTTTGTTGTTCATCCCCTTGTAGCAGACGAATTTCTGGCAGCAAACGAAATTCTTCGGCTAAAAGAGACGAGCAACTTACAAACAAAAATAAAATAAAAATAAAGTAGATAGAACTGGAGCTAGAAAAAAATATTGGGAAATGAAAAGATGAATAGGGTACCCACTGCTAGGAAGAAAAGGGGGAAATCTAAATTATAGTTATAAAAACTTAATTTTTAACGTGAAGAAGATGGTTTCTCCATAAGACGCTGCAGCCGCAGCAGACCAACTTGGACACAAATGAGATTTTCGCATTTGTGGAAAACGCGCAACGCAGGATGTTTTACTTCTCTATAGACATGTCTATGCGTTGGTAAGGCAGAAAATTGGTAAGTAAAGTCTTCATTTCATAATAGTATTTAACATTAAAATTTCATAATATATATAGCAGCAAAATTTGACTTGTTTTTACAGGCATTGAATTTACTCTAGTCAAGACAGATCAACCTAGTGGTGTATTACCTGGTTGGTGGTATTACCTAGTTTTACCTAGTTACCTAGTATTACCTAGTTTTTTTTTCTCTACTTTTACCTAGTTTTTGGTCCATTTTTATACCTAGAAATTACCTAGTAATAGTAATACCTAGTTTTTTAAAATGATTACCTAGATAATTACCTAGGTAATTTTGATTTTTATGCAGCGTTGTCAAAATAATGGCAACGATGTTTTTTATTCATTTTTATGTGACACACTTGATATTTCTTTGTGCAGGCTGCTCAACGTTTTTTCGCGCCCACAGTCCCTCACCACGTCTCATCTCTCACAGTCTCACCACGTTTTCTTCAAGATTTTTCACTACAAATTTTAGACTAACTAACTATTACTTTGCCAATCACAGTTCACACAGAGATCTTGCTGTCTGGTTCTGATTCAGAGCATACGCAGCTCTTCAAACGAAGGAGACTTGTTGACACTCCATGTCCAGCCATGCGTTGCAAAACAAGTCTCGTAGAATTAAAAATGGAGCTTAAGGATTACTTGGATATATTGGACAAGGGAGAGTTCGATGCGGAAATTGACCCATTTTCTTTCTGGAAAGAAAAGTCAGGGAGGTTTTCCAATCTGTCTGGAATAGCATTGCAATATCTGGCCATGCCAGCAACGTCTGCATCCGCAGAGCGACTTTTTTCTTGCGGTGGGCTTTCTTGCAAAGGCAAAAAACAGACGTGTCATCAGTTTTACTAGAATCGCAAACGCTTTTCAGATTCAATAAGAAATTTGACATAAACCCTTAATCTGTGTTCTTTTTTTCAGTAATTCAAATAAAGGAATACAAAGAGATTCAAAATCGAAGTCTATGGTAATTTTTTATTTGGTATGGGTACTGCAGTTTACATTTGATTTTTTGGGAAATTAAACATTTTTGAAGAACCTAGTTTAAAAGTTGTACCTAGTTTGAATTTTGAAACTAGGTACCTAAATAACTAGGTAATTACCTAGTTAAAAATTTTACCTAGTTTTTTAAAGTACTTTTACTAGTACCTAGTACCTAGTTTTTTTTGGAATTACCGTACCTAGTTTTTGCGAAAACTAGGTAAATAACCTAGTAATACCTAGTAATACCAAGTAACAAAAAAAAACTAGGTTGCCACCACTAGATAAACCTTATTTTTGTCATGCATTGGCTGTTGTTCGATAACTGTTGCTTTTTAAAAATATGCATGCATGCAACAATTCCAATGAATAAAAATAAAAATGCGCACAGCTCTGAGCAGCTGACTATTATGATTTTTTTCCTATAGGCCAAATCCATTATATTCTATTTTCTTTTATGCACAACTAAGAATTTGAATTAGACAACCGTAGCGCAGTTAAGTCGTCCTTCAGAAGGCGGCAATGTGGTATCAAACTTTGCAAAGAATGGGACCACAAGGAATGTCTTCCAAAAGAACAGCATTATGCCTTTCAGGAGTTTTTAAAAACCCCTTGGAAATACCCCAAATCCTTTTAAGTTTATTACATGTTTTATTTGCATTGTTGTACCAAGAGTTTACCTAGTTAAGAAGTAACCATGTTATATACACTGTCCTTTACTTTCATATTTTGAATAATGCATATGTTGACTTTTAAATACTTTTTTTAGTTTGAAATTTAATATCAGAAATCGGAATGGAGTCCGCAGATACCAGTCCGCAGTTTATCCTGTCCGCTCCGAACTTTCAATCGCTCCATGAACGAAAGTCCGCATTTTATCCCTAAGTCCACGAAAAATCTGTCAAAAATTCTGGGCCAGTCCGCAGGTGAAAGTTCGCAGTTTCTCCTGTCCGCAGTCCGCGGTCCGCGTCCGCATTTTATCCTGGCCCAGAGAAAAAGACTACGATCATCCCATAAGACGCAAGGGGCCGCGGTATATCGTGTACGCGTACCGTGTACCGTGTACTGGTATATCGTGGAAAACCATCGTGGAATGGCTTGCTCCGCCCCCAAAGGGGAGGAGCCTTACCAACGTTTTCCACGAAGTACGCCTAGCAGACGACTGTTATTGGATGGTATATCGTGTACTGGCAGCGTGTACTTATATATAGTATTTGTATATAGTAATATTTTAATATGCTTTTATTGTACATTGTTATTATATATAAATTTTGTCCTATAACTTATAATAGATAACATATAAAGGATTACTAAATTTTAAATGATATATCGGATTCCACCGCTTCTAGTATGAACTTCGTTGGGGAAGGTAGACAGCAAGCGCTAGCCTGGATGTCGTCGTTGGTGAGAACAAAGGATTCACGCATGGAATATGAATTAACCCAATGCCAGCGGATGCAAGATGAAAATACCGGCGATTGTGGAGTTCTTTGCATAGCTTTTGCTTATTTCCTGCGTCGCGTCTTGTTTATCTTAAACTTTCTTTATAGCTTTCTGCAGATTTGGTAATACCGACGGAGAATGCGGAAGATCTTCCTCGTTATGATGGAAATTACTATGTCACATATAATATTTACATACAGTACCCACCAAACGATTAGGTACACCCCCGTTTTTTTAGTGCATTCTTATGGCGCTACGGGTCTCAGGAAAACTTAAATATCTTTTTACTTGTAAGGACTAATTTTTTTTTCCTTTTTTCTTCTATCAGAAGAGAAAGTGCCCTAAAAGTTATCTTAACTTGAAAAAATTGTAGGAGTTACACCCAGGGCACTAAAGTATCGTTCACATGATTAGGTACACCACTTTTCTCCCCATAAACGCCATGTTAATACCGGCGTTTCCAAAATTATAAATAAAATACGTCAAAACACCCTTAAATTAATTTTTTTATGCCGAACGACGCGTTTTTCTTTACTCTATTAGAATATAGTGTATGTTTTTGAATTATTTGAACTAAAAAAATGCTTCCCTATACCCCAAAGTTGTTACTGTCAAATGTTTTACAGAGAAAATTAAGATTTGTGCTTGCGCCACCAGGGGCACTGGGATCAATTTCAAGTTCTCAGATTTTTTTTCTTTAAACCTGGTTTGATGAAGCTCCTGAGGTAATCATTGCTGCTGATGAAGTTGAGACTGGGGCCTCTAATGATGAGAATTTCGTCACTGACTCTAATGGCGAAATGGCTGATTCCAACCATCAACAGCCACCAAACCCTACTAGCACACAAAGTCCTATGGATGTTTATTGGGCGTTCCGCCATCCACTTTAGGTTTATCAATTTTTTGACAACGCAGAAACATCAAATAAACGTAAATGGCAACGTGAAATTGATGTCACCATTTGAAACCAATATAAAATATTAATTGGATATCATTTTTAAACCTACAGTTAACAAAGAAAAGTTGACATCCTATAAATGTTACTGTAAAATCCAAAGGTGTATGTCAGGTTTGAAACTAAGTTAATATGCTCATTGGATGTAAGTTTTCAAACGTTTATACGAGGTTAGTTTATAGAAATCCTATTGATGATAATTCAAGATCCGGAGTAAATGTCTTTTTTGGAACCAAAGAGAGGAGGCCCAATGGATGTAAATGTCTAAACGTTTATGGGAGGTGGGTTTGTAGACATCCTATTGATGATAGTTCAAGATCTGGAGTAAATGTCTATTTTGGAACCAAGACAGGATGCCCAATGGATGTAAATGTCTAAACGTTTATGGGTGGTGGGTTTGTAGACATCCTATGGATGACAGCTCCAGATCCGGAGTTAATGTCTATTTTGGAACCAAGACAGGATGTCACATTGATTTGAGTTTTATAGCGTCCTTATAAGGACCTGACGTGCCAATAACACTCCGCGTTTTACTCAAACGAAATATCAAGAAATACAACAACTTGTATTACACCGAAGTCACACAAGTCAAACTCTGAAAAGCACCCTATTGGAATTAACAAATCGTCTTTTCTCCGTCGCCTATGATGCCGGAATGTCCGCCCAGCTATTCGGCCAAGAAACCATTCTTGTAGCCCATTCCATTCACCTGCATGGGAAATTGTGAAAGAAATATGTATCAACAAACTTCTCTCTTCAATAAAACTCCCACTTAAAAAAATATAGAACATTTTGTATAAATAATAATTCATAAATTAGTTACGACAGTTATGGAAAATAGAAATTCCACTTACGTTCACTGTGTGATGACATACATGACTCTTGTTGATTTTCACTATGTGCCTCCTGATCATCAGTCTGTTCATAATGCAACGAATGAATTTCTGTTTGCTGCTGATCGTTACCATCACTTTGTGCATGTGTGGTGTTTACTAATGGAACCATCATATCCAATGTCCTCGAGTTAACTACAGAGGAAAGAACATTGTCCATATCTGATGTTTGTAATCTAAACAATTTATAATATAAATCAAAAATTATAATTAAAAAAAGACAAGAGCTGTTTCTTTATTAAATGTTATACTGTCTATATTGCTGGTTATCTTGCTGGTTATCTTGCTGGTTAGCTTGCTGGGAAGCTTGTAATAGGAAGAAATCAACGCGTTCTTTTATTCGCCGTAATTCCTGTCTCGGTCCAATGACAGTTTTTCTTCGTCGACATCGCCGAAGCGATTCTTTGTTGGAACTCATTGTTGCAACGGTATCAATATCTCCAAAACAATAATTACTTAATACATGTTAATACTGCTGTTCTAACTAGCGTCCCAAAAGCAGACGATGTAAATATTTCAGGACAACATGAAATAACTGAATATCGACGAGGTAAGATAATCGATAATGATTCTTTTCAATACTTAACAGTGTCAAAATTAATACTCAAAGCCTAATAATGTCATTACTTTTAAGAAATTAAGGGAAACTTTGAATCACATCATTTTAAAAAATTTTAAAGCTTATTTACAATTGTCTAAGATGGTTATTAATTTTATTCTGATATATTGATTAAGATCTTAGGCTAATGCAACGGTGTGTTGTTTCCGTGACGCGTTATTGTCGTCAAGGGCTTCGGTCTTTACTTGTTCATTGTTCTAGGCGTCTAATTGCTTGTCCAACATCTAAAAAGTGATTGATACAATATCCTTACAAGCGATTGTGAAACCTGTTTCATATTTGGAATATGGAATTACAAAAGGTATTTTTTTTTTACAAATCTACAAATAAGTGTTTCGTTACCGTTTGATGACAATTTTCGAAATGTTACGATTTCCATGTTTTTGATATTTCGATGCAGCATGCTTTTGCCATAGTGGATTTATTTGCTACGAACGGCACGTATGTTCATGTTGTCCGTACAACCTGGATTATAACTGGAAACACACAGTGCTTGGTTCCTAAACATCACACTTATGAGGCACACATCAGAAAGACTGAGAAACCAGAATCTGATTGGATTTTATACCCGTGCCATGTTCGCAAAGGATATGGTAAGTTTCTAGATAAATTGTTTAAATGTGTAACGTTAATAATAAAACTATATTCTTTTTCAGATTACTATGAGACAGCAAGGAGACACCTTGCTGAAGCAACTGTGAATTCCGAAATAAATTCAACTGATGTCGAAGTAAATGCAATGGGAAGAGGCCATCGAAAGAAAATTGGAAACAAGAAGTACTCACCTTATGAGGAGAAGAGACTGTCAATAGAAATAGATGGAGAAGATTCAGAAGATAGCAGTGTTGGGTTTTATGGTCCCACGCAAAGTTTACTTCCTACCATTCCTATTCCTCGACATTTGATGGCAAGTACAAGCAACCCAATGGAAGAAGGTATATATCTTTAGTACTGTAAAAGCATGCGATTCATTTACATGTTACTTATCTGCAGGGATGATGTCCACTAACAGCAGGCAGGATCCTACCCTGATTAGTGAAGGAAATTTAGATTCTTGGGACATGACTGAAGAACAGAGTGCCATCTCAAACATCACTATTCAGCCTAAAGATTTGACGCAATCAACGAGCAACTCAATTCAAGAAAGTATGAAGATACTAGATAGTATAAAAGCATAAATGAATTTTACCTCTTTTTATTTTTATTTTTTTATGTCGTATTACGCAGGCGCTTAAAACCATTCCAAATGTCAACATTGATTCTGTGGATTGTTATGTTTAACCTAATGTGATTCAAACCACTTCTATCCCTCCACATGTGATGTCGAAAAGAACAAAGGACTCGATGGAAGAAGGTAGGTTTAATACTAAAACAGCATCTTCAAAATGTATAACATTTATCATTTTCAGGAGTGACGAACACAGACAGGCAGGCCCTTCGAACTATTAGCAATGAAGTTCACCAGGGTGACCGAAGCTTAAGAAAGCTGCCGGTTGTTCACTCACCCATACACGGTCTAGGTATAGTCATTCATTACACTACGATCATCATAGTTTATTGATATCTTTCGGTCTTCGTAGGTACTGAAACAATATCTATGCCTGGTCCGTACTATACTGCATTGGTTAGAGAACTAAGTAAAATTGTGGAAAATTCCTCGTTGTCCATTTTTGTTTGTATTGCGGCCAGTTGGTTTAGAATCACTGTTTGATTTTCCACAATACCTGGCCGCAATACAAACAAAAATGGACAACGAGGAAAATACTCAACCAACCCGATCAGATCCTGACAAAATAACTGTTATCGACACGGTTGATGATTTGATGAAGTTTGAAGTTTCTCTACAAGAACCTGATAACTACTACGCTGTGGTAAGATTTCTTATCGTATTATAAGTTTTCACTGTAATGGTATCTGATTGTTTTTGTATTACCTTAGGTGAATCATGTTCGTATGCTGGGTGGCGGGTCCCTTTCCGATTGCGTAAAAAGATCTTGGGCCGCATTCATCTCATTGAAAGTAAAGACCTCTTGCAATTGGGAGGGGAAACCTCGAAAGGGTATCCAAAAGCACGGTCTACAAAAATCGTTGCTAACTGAAGCCATTTTCAGTAATTTATTTAGCTAATTAAAAAAAAAAATTTTAAGTAATCGTAATTTTGTTTGCAATCTTAGAAGGAATTACTATTTCGAAGCCTTTTAAAGGCGCAAACCAATTTGATTTGGAGTTTGAAACCAAAAAAATTATGAAAAGTGCTCCAGAATTATTCCAACGAGTCCAGCAGAGCCTTGGGAAAGACAACAGCATACCACGGGATATCAGTGAAGACAGTGGATAACTCCCTATTAGTAAGTTAAAACCAGTTTCCGGAACATGGGAGGCACCTGATTTATTTTTTAAATTATGTTTCATTCCAGGTTCATTGAACGGGTATGGAGTCGGAGTCATGTTCCTCACTCAATTTCGTGATTGTTTCGTCTTGTGTTTCTCAATTTAGTCAGCACGTGTCCGTGCACATGGACCAAATTAAAACTGATATATGTTAAATCTACTGTATCGTTTTTGAAATTTCTGCTGTGAATACATGATATTCAGCTCCCTACGTGTATTTAATTTCGCTTTCTTATTTACTCCATTGAACGTTAAGCTAAGAAGTCAATTGGACGTTACAATTACCATATCGTATGAACATCAAAATCAGGATGTCATATAAACAATGAAAATGGATAGACATAGGATGTAAAAAAATGATATTACATGGAGGTAACATATCGATAGACAATAAACGTATCGTTTTTCTATCCCATTGACGTTCAAATTGTACATTTATTGGACGTTAACATTTTACGTTCGGTAAATGAGACATTAAGACATCCACTCTACGTTGCATAAAGGTTACTGTGGATATCCACGCCATCCACTTGAAACCAGCCAGAGATGTTTACTGGATGAAACTGTGCTAGTAGGGAAGCAGCAACGGCCAAGAACACGACAAGTCAACAAAAATCGTGGGTATGGGGCTTTTTTAAGATCGAAATCGATCGAAAAGACAAGAAGGACAAAGCTAGGTGCTTACTCTGCAAAACGAAACCAAAATTTTTAGTGAAGTCAGCCACCACAAGTCTATCCTACCACTTCACTCACGCTCACAAAAAAACGTGTCCAGAAGATCAGCAATCTTCGTGTTTGCCCTCAGACTGGGAAATTTCCATTACGCAATTGAAAATTAATGTTAAAACAGCTATGCTGCAACGTTTCCCGTCTAATTTGGATGGCTCAGTACTCAATCCCATCTTTCGCCTTCGCCTTCGCCCCGCAGTCGCACTACTTTAAACATCAGATTTAAGACCAACAAATCTAGTTTCAAAACCGTCGTGGACTTCGTGGATGCGATAAATTATTATGATCGAAAGTTGGGTCCTCTTCCTCCGTCGGAGCCGTCAGCTGCAAGTTCGACACCAACAGAAAACTCAATGCGGACAGTAAATACGACAGCGCCATCATCATCTAGCAAAAAAATCAAAATATCGGCTTTGTACGGCATCGTTTTGGATGCGGAACCTGCTACAACTGGAACCCGAGAAGAACTTCTGAAGGCTGAAATGCAAAACTTTCTCGCCATTCCAAGATTATCTGCCGATGAAATGGACGAGCTAGATATCTTGTCTTGGTGGAAGGGGCGTCAATACGATTTTCCGCTTCTTGCAATATACGCCTGACAAATATAAGGGATAGTTGTGTAAAGGGATCATGGATTTACTCATTCTTCCCTTTGCGGAATAATTAAATTAAAAGCGGTTTAAATAAATAAAAAGGAGACAACTGATCCACAATGCAAATGTATTGATTACTAAGTCTAAGCTACAGACATAAATAAATAGAGGTGTGACATACCAGTTGGAGCAGTTGGGTAGCGTGAGCGGAAAATATTCACTTCACAAGTCAACACAACTGAGCTTTACCGATACTGTTAAGTCCCTAGAGAACAGGTTAAGAATGAGCTGAAAAATAACGAAGAAAAACTGGAAAACGACTAACTATGAGCGGAAGAGTCACGGCCTTTTATATGAACAAGATGCGGCCGTGACCCGAATAAAGAAAACAATAGGAAGAGTAGTCTCCGTGTAAAAGCCACCCCCAACTCGAGTTGACAGTTCTATCAACTCACTTAAGTCGAATTTTAGGGAGGTTAAAGGGTACCCATCCGCTAGGATGAGTCACGGAGGGGTAGGAAATCTATAGTTTTAAGTCGTGAGATTTACGGGAGAAAGCGTGAGTTTGAGGTATAAATTAGTATTTAATAGTCCTGTGTTAAGGCCACCCCCGAACTGTGGCGACAGTTCGGACAGGTCACTTAACTAGGGTTTAAGTGAATAATTAGTAAAAATATTTCTATATCTACGGTTATTTATGCATTGCGATCTTAATCTAAAAAAGGGTTGAATGTTCTGGCGCGTGCGGTGCAGGTGCATGAATATTCTAGGCATGGGAACAGGTAAGAAGATGTTCGAGGAGTTTCCGGCTAGACGAGGGTGCTCCCGTGTTAGTCGGCTGATGTAAGAGTATGTCTTCGGGCGGCGCAGGTGTCTTTTAGGGAGTCGATGGGAAAAAAGTCTATTCTGTAGCTGCTTGCAGTCTTATGGTAGGTTGAAGTGGAGGCTGTGTGACGAGGGATGTGGGGGAGATAAAGTGAAGAAGCCATGCTTGCAGAATGGGAATTCTGTTACAGTTCCTACCTCGGCACCATCTGAAAGAGTCTTTACTACCGGAGGAAATGTTGTCACTCAACAACGCCAGCGTTTGGATCCACAAAATGTGGACAAATTAATCTTTCTCAGTGCAAATTCTGCCGCCAAAAAAAAGTAAACACCTTTGAATTCTAATCAAAAATGAATGTTAACTGTAATTACTGTCACTATTATTCTAAGTCTTTGACATTCAGTCAATAAGGAAAACAAATGTTTTCGAACCTGTAACGTATAAAAAAGAAAGTCAAACCTTTTGTTTAATTGTTTCTTGAATCTCTGTTGTTATCCAAGAAAATGCAACCTTTTTTTAAATTGGAGCGTTGTCTGCGTTGCCGAAATTTTTTTAAAGGGTTTTTGTTGAAACAATAAATTTGGTCAAACAAACTGTATTGTTCAAAAAATTTTATTTGTTTATGAACAATTTCGGACGAGAACATTGTTTGGCAAATTGTTCAAATAATTCTCAATTAATCGAGCAAACAAACAAAAATTGGTAATTGCTTTTGTTTGCTTGAGCAAGAAAATCTTTGCTCGCGCACATCTCTGTTTTAGAGCAACTTCTCTTCTGATAGAAGAAAAAGGAAAAAAAAATTTAGGCTTTATCAGTAAAAACATATTCAAGTTTTCCTGAGACCCGTAGCGCCAAAAGAATGCACTAAAAAAACGGGGGTGTACCTAATCGTTTGGTGGGTACTGTATTATATGCATATAAAATATTTATATATAGTATCCATATATAGGGCTCTTTGGGATCTGTTTTCTTTTGCCATTTTAGCTGGCAACGCAGCATGGCTGTGCACTTTTGTAGCGCAATAATATAATGAATATTTTGTGCTTCTGCATCCCAACAGCAAGGCTCTACTGATTTGACAAAAGTCAAAAGTGTTTCATGTGTGTTGAAAAATGTGTTTCATGTTTAGAAATATTATGTCACTATCGAATTATGTTAGTGGGCTTTCAGTAGAAGCCAAAAAAAAATACATTGATAAATTGGATATTCTTCAGTGTGATTGCCCTTACAGTTTATCTAAAGATTTGTGGAAACAAGGACTTCAGTGTTGCACAATTATTCCCAAAATAGATCATGGGGATATATTTGCCTACTTAGTTTTCTCCAGAAGTAATTTAGATGTTGAGAAAACAAAGAGAGCCTACAAAGGTCTTAAAGCTGAGTCAAAACAAGCAGTGAACGATGGGTGGCTGAAACAATTTATGGCAATGTGTTTGTCATCAGGAGTGGTTTTAGTTCAAGCTAAGGTAAGCCCTTAAAGTTGTTTCTTATTTAAATGAATTATATTTTCTGTTATAATTCACAATTAGGTAACTCCATCTCAAACTATCAGCGATACTCCTCACTCACCATGGGCTGCAATTGGTGTTGATGGTTGTGTAATATACGCTCATTGTACCTGTGCTGTAGGGTAATACTTAAAGTATTAACAAGAAAATACTTAAAACTTCATGAAATATGGTAAAATGTTACAGTTTAGGAGAAGTCTGTAATCATATTGGATATCTTTTACTAGTCAGTGTATATTCAGTCGAAATTCATGAGGGAAAAGGACGTACCGAGGATAAGTGTACTTGGGCAGATCTTTCTTCGCAGCCAGTAATATCAATAACAAAAAATTTTTATCTATCAAATTAATGCCTTTACATCGCAATTACTTGGAATGTTGTGTTGATCAAGCTCATCTAAAAGTTCAAAATAAAATGCTTAATATTGACAGACAGATAAATGTAAATTTGTTGTTTGAATATTACCAATCGGCAAAGAATGATCCTGAATTACAGAAAGGTGAGTTGACTCTATTAATTTTAGTGGCTCATCCCTAACAACAATGATGGCACAAAATCTGGATGCCTCGGGTAGATTTCTTTTGCAGGTTTCCCTAATATATCACAACAGAGTATGTATTAGCAATTTAGTATTAGTTTGATACAAATATACCTCCATAGAAATGCTTTGAGCATATCCAGATATTTTTGATTTTGGTGTGACGATTAGCTTCCCTACGTTTAATCTTGTCAAGCCAAAGCTGACGACGAACACTGTTTTGTGGCAAAGGAAACAATTTGACACCATCACTGATCTTACGTCCACACTTAGCAACATGACAACTTCTCATTTTAGTTAATAATAGAAACACATTTTTCAACACACATGAAACACTTTTGACTTTTGTCAAAATAGTAGAGCCTTGCTGTTGGGATGCAGAAGCACAAAATATTCATTATATTATTGTGCTACAAAAGTGCACAGCCATGCTGCGTTGCCAGATAAAACTGCAAAAGAAAACAGATCCCAAAGAGCCCTATAGTATTTATATATATTATTTTTATATATAATATTTATGTATAACATTTATATATAGCACGTATATATGAAAATTATATGTAATATTTATATATAACCTTTATATATATATATATATTATAATTATTGTATATTATATTTATGTATACAATATAAAATGAAAACGAAATCATTGGAGAACAAAATTTATTTATATTATGCAGACCCTTACATAATAAAAATGCAATGTTTTTCGTGGATTTTGTGTCTTTTGCCTTTTCCAATGTTGGCGCAACTTACGTTTGTCGGCTGCAGTCGGACGCACCTGGTTGAATTTCTGTGAGATAGCACTTTCCAGTTTCGGTGGCAAACGATTTTTTTTCAATTTCACCTTTAGCATAGAGCAAATGGCATCTAAGCAGATAAATATGATTAAAATACAACTCTTAAACAATATTTATAGTAGTTATAGTACTATATATATACTATAGTACTATATACTACTACTATATATAGGTACTATATATATGTGTATCATATATAATGATGAATCGTATGTAAGTAGTTATACTATATAGTAGTTTATACGTACTATTTATATTTATATATATATTTGTAAGGAATATATATATATATTAATGCTATATAGTAATGCTATATAGCAGTTCTATATAGCAGTTATATATAGCATTTATATATAGTAGTTCTATATAGTAGTTCTATACAGTAGTTCTATAAAGTATTTCTATATTGTAGTTCTATATAGTAGTTCTATATTGTATTGCGATATAGCAGCACTATACAGTAGTATTATACAGTAGTACTATACAGTAGTACTATAGGGCTCTTCAGGGTTGTATTTTCTTTCCAAAAAACTTGGCAACGCAGCAGCCAATGTCACAGCGCGATTGCTTGACGTTTAAGTAGATAGTCTAGAAATGTAACCATGTCATCTTCTTTTTCTTCTTATGCAAATGGTCTTCAGCCAGCTGAAAGACATGCATATTTAGAGAAATTGAAACTAATAAGTTGTGCACACTGCCCTTACGAAATTCCAAAAGAACTATGGAAACAGGGCAACGAGTGCAACAAATTTGTTCCTAAAATAACCTCATCTGATATTTTTATTTACCTAATTGAGACGAAATGTAAAGAAATTACAGGCGAAACCGTCCAGGCCTTCAAGGGTCTCGCTTATGAATCAAAGCAGGCAGTGAAAGATGGCTGGATAAAAAGCTTTAATTGTTTAGTGTTACATTCTGGTGTCGTGTTGGTAAAGGCAAAGGTAATGAAAATTAACAGCGTTATACATTGTATTGTTGTTATCGATTGATTCATTATTACTTTTATCAACAGGTGTGTCCTTCCCAAGCACTTGGGACAACACCACACAGACCGTGGGCAGCAATAGGAAAGACTGGTAATGTGATTTTGGCAAACTGCACGTGTGCAGCTGGGTAATTTGAAGAAGTTGAAGAATATTATTGTTAGTCAAGTTATATTTTTACTATTTATGTCATTATAGTTTATGTGAGGTGTGCAATCACGTTGCATCATTGTTGCATGTTACAATGGTGGCTGCGGAAATTAATGAAGGTAAAGGTTGCACCGAAGACAAGTGTGCGTGGAACAACGTTTATTCTAGACCAGTAAGCATTCCTATTTTTTTCAATTACTTTATCATAGAGAAGAAAGAAATAAAATAGTTTTTTTCTTTAGGATCTTTACAAAACGATTGAGGAACTCGGTTATGTGCGAAAATCAAAGCTACCATCCATAAGACAGCCAACAGAACAGGATATTTGTGAGATTTTATTTAAAAATGCAGAAATGCCTGGTCCACCACCTGCTGCGTCATTGGTGGAAGATGGGTGTGAATTGTATATTCCACCGGCACTAAAAGTTATTCTGCCAAAGCCTTTTAGCACACTTTTCGATAAGAATCTTGTTGGAAGTAATCTGCCAGAGCTCATTGAAAAGGGCATTTCTGTTTATAGCCAAATCACAATCACAAAGGAACAAGTTGATGCAATTTGCTCTCTAACAAGAAACCAAAGCAGTAGCAAATATTGGCAACGCTACAGAGGATTTCGAGTTACAGCCTCCATATTTAAACAAGTTACCAAAACTAGTATTGAACGCATTTCACCTTCGTTGTTAAAACAATGTTGCTATCCCAGTGCATACAACTTCTCAACAGACGCCACAAGGTATTAGTAACTATTCCTTATTGGAAACTATGTTTATTCTTAAACTAATTCCATTTCATACTTACATGCAGATGGGGAATACAAAAAGAATCGATTGCTATTGACTCGTTCAAGCAGATGTTGTTATTGAAAAACACCCATGCTGGACTGACCATAACACGTACTGGTGTTTACCTGTCTATTACACACCCCTTTTTGGCTGCTTCACCTGATGGTATAGTACACTGTGAGTGCCATGGAACGTCTGTACTTGAAGTGAAATGCCCCTTCAGCTATCGAAATTATACTATCTTCGCTGCTACACAAGTCAAAACATTCCCATTGCAGTTTCATGCCTTGACAAAACAGTACTATCTGTGCAAATCACACGAATATTACTATCAAGTGCAGCTACAAATGTACGTAACGGGTTACCATTCATGTTACTTTGTCGTCTACACTTCTGTGGATCTTATCTTCGTCCAAGTAGCATACGACTCTCTGCTGATTGAACAAAGCATTCCTCTAGTCCACAAATATTTCATTCATGTCATAATGCCAGAGGCCCTTGCTGGGTACCATTACTTAAAATCTGCTTTTGTACCCACTGCCGAAGTTCTGCCGCAAAACTCATTTTTGCCGTGTTTTTGTCAAACTAATGAAACCATAATTGTTACTACCGTTGTTTGCGCCAATGTAAATTGCATGAGGAAAATCTTTCATTTGAAATGCATTCATGATAAACCAAACTCCCCTCTTCGAGTTACATGCTTGTGGAAATGTGATATATGTAAAAAAAGTGCGCGAATTGCAGCTATGTCCGAAAAAAGGAAAAAATCTTCAAATGATACACACAACGGTAAAAGACTTCCTCTAGCAAACGTAACCAATGTTACCATGTAATAATCAAACATACAGTTTGTATTCTGTGATTCAGAAGTGTACTACTATTTAAAACAGAAGAACTAAATAAATGCTGTTGTTAATTGTATTAGCAAACTCACAACTTCACATCCACAAATTTCTACTTCGAAACTTCCATCACATTGTCACATGACATTGTTAAATAATAGGGACTACAGAGGGACAAGCATTGTAAAGAGCACAAGCTACATTTACCATTTGATCAATAATAGAAATACGTTCTTCATCAGTTCCACTTAGATCAGTGCATTGATGGTTCAAAGTACAATGAAGAATGGAGTACCTTTGTTTGATGGCACCAATTATCCTTTCAACATGAATACGCACACGAGCCAAATCTCTTGACATTTCAACTTCTAAGTTGGTTAACTGATTCCTCTTGCCAAGGAATGATGGTATTTTAAGTTCTGCATTTTGTAGCGAAACAGCTTCATGAACTGTAAAGCCGCGATCAGCTAGAACTATATCTCTCAAAATAAGTTTGTCAAGGAATTCACAGTCTTCTACAATGAACTTATCGCTTATTCTTCCACCATACGCTTTTGACACATAAGATATGTATCCTTGAGGTGTAATAGCGATAAGAAATTTTACGGTGTTGTGTGATTTGTAAGTAGAAAACGTTGACGCTCGTTCTTTAATTTTAGTGGGTCTATCAAGAAATATCTCAAAACAATCAATTACGCAAATGCAACGGTAAAAGCGGTCACGGAAACATAGAGGCATAGTCTTCCTAACATTTTCTTGTTTGGGCCAGCGTATAAAGGCAGGTACCAATGTTTTGTGCATGGCATGTAACCAAAAAGTGATATACTTAGTTAGAACAAGTACAAAGCGAGATATTGAAGCGGTATGCCAAATCTTGCATAGTTAAGTTCAATCTTAATCGAATTAAAGTAATAACAAACTGAGTAGCATAGTCAAGTTTACAGAGAGAATGTTGTGGTGGAATGAACTTTATGACAAAATTACACAAAGTCCACAACCTTTCGAAACTATTAATCCCAGTATAAAATTTGCAACCATTCATGTCTTTTTTTATCTTACTCATTACTTGGGTGGATTCAAATTCTAATTCTAAAAATGATATTTTGTGCTGAAATTCATCAACCTGTGATGACAAGACTTTCACTTCTAGTTTTTCATTCGACAATTCCATTTCACTGACTTTAAGCTTTGCAAACGAATCCGACAGCTGTTGGTTTAAATTGTCTATAGTAATTTGCGCATTTATTACTTTACCATCACTTAACTTTAACTTTTCTTGCAAGACAGTTATTTCAGACTGGAGTTTCTTAACTTCATTGATAAAGGTGTTGTCATGCAAAACATCGATGTTGTTGTTGCTTGCAGAAATTTCATTTTCTGGTTCTGAAATTGAAATAATATAGGTAGTCATGTAAATACTGCACAATACACATCAAACATTACACACCTGATGAAACTGTGTTTTGTATATGTTCTTCTTGTGTGTTGTTGATCACATCCAGTTCTTCGAATGCATCAGCTGCTCTAACTTCACCAAGCTTCTCAGGCATGCCGTCCAAAAAACATGTTGGAACCCAATCTATGTGATTGGATGGATAATAAGGTAACGCTGGTTTTCCTTTACACAAATAATTAATATTTAAGATTATATTAGGAATTCAAACAGTATCTTACGTTACCTTACCTGTTACAAAATGAATTGAACACACACGAACGTTTTCTATTTTGGTGTTCCTTAATTTCAATTTACCTAACCATTGTTGGCGTCGTAAACTATCTTTAGGTAACGCAAATAGTTTTACACATCCACTATTTGTATTTTTACACTTATCAACACAACAAACTCGACGAGTAACCATTGTTGTTTAACTGTAGAAAGTCTTGGAAGTCAAACGGAGACGCTTTTGCGCTGTGACATTGGCTGCTGCGTTGCCAAGTTTTTTGGAAAGAAAACACAACCCCGAAGAGCCCTATACAGTGAATAAATAATGATTAGTAAATTAATATTATATAAATACTATATACAAGGACTATAATTATAATTTTTTTTTAATTTTTTTTTACTAGGCCTACTCATACTTGAGTGTTGCCTGTGCTCATAAACTATACATGCATGTTATCACACCTAAGATAAAATTGGAGACATAGCTTTAGTAAATATAATAAATTTTGGTATGTATAGGAGCAGGGGTTTTGCTTTGGATTTTCTTTGTTTTAAATTTTACGAAATCGGATTGAAACGATAGTTGGAGGGTATTATTGAACTTCAAGGCGGATAAGTAAGAAATGATAGGAGGTGGATTTTAGTTTTTAGAAGACGAGTTTAGATTAAAAGATGTGCGCTATTACTATGGGTTTCACTCTGCTCTTTTGTGATCTAGTCGCCGAGATTCCTTGATGAACTTCAGAAGTGCTTTCCAGATGGCTGATGACGTTGCTACTGTTGCTAGTGGGGGTGGATAGTCCCTTTCTTTTTTCAGACAAGCTTCTTTGAATGGTTTTCTTTGCGCCGTGAATAGGCAGCACGTGAAAAGGAAATGCTCGATGGACTCTTCTTCGGTGCCACAGTCACACACTGGTGACTGAATTTTCTTAATTTTGAGGAAATGGCGTTTTAATTGACAGTAGCCTGTCAACAGCTGAGTAATTTGGTGGCTGATGTATACAGCCTTCAGCAGATATGCATCGGCTGGAGAGGGGAAGAAACTCCTTGTGATGGCACCTTTAGTAGTATTTTCGGACCATTCCTTTTTCCACAGCTTTTGAATCTTGCTGCTGATTTTAGTTCTGAGAGGGGACAGCGACACTTCTGTGTTTTTCCCTAGACTGGTAGTGTTGGACTTAGCGCTATTTAAGTCGGTCAGTTCTCAGAAGTCATTGCTCGAAAGCCAGTGAAATGAGAAAAAATCACAATTTGCAAGGATCATTTCTCTACTCTCGGATGCTATTGGAGAAATTTTCTTGAACATCAGTGTTCTATTCAGTGCTGGTTTGGAACTACTGATTATATTGCAAGTGGCATATTGCGATTTGTTCGCTACCGCATTCCGGATCGCGAGGTGTATTGCTCTTATCTCTGCTTAGGTTTTTTAGATGAACGCCGGAAGTAGGACTTCTTGGGTTTCTCTCCCAGTTGGTGAACAGAACACACTCCGGGCTAGGATTCCCTTTTCGTGTGGTGCAGTTGTTACAAGTATTCCTGTTGCTGTAGCGTTGCTGTGTGTGAGGTGCGGAGTCTCCCATGGTTGCTTCGTGGACGAACGGAAATTTCTGCAGACTTCAATTGACATGTTATCCAGTTCATTGTCGGAGAGAGTTAGCCCAATAGCTTTAGCAGAAAAAACAGAAAATGGACGATTTTTGTATAGAAAAAAACGAAAGGCAGCAAATTCAAAAGCAATTAGGTCAATTGGCAGTAAATTAGAAATAATTAGGAGAGATTCTCTGTGGGCTGTCTTGTGTGATCGGGTGATACATTTCAACATATAGTACTGTGTATTTCTGAGCTTGTTGATGCACCATTTCTTTTTGAGGAAGTGACTCCAGACTGATACACCATAAAGCAACTTTGGAACAATAATTGATTTAAACAATGTTAGTAAGGTGTTAGTATTCAGTCCCCACGTCCGTCTGTAAAAGATGCAATAAAGATTTTACCCCGCCGAATAGGCAGGGAAATCATCTTTATTGCTCTGAGGTGTGTAAAATAATGTACTCTAGACCTAGATCAAGTATCAGTAGCATCAATGGTGAAAAACGGAAACGTACACTTAGTGTGCAGAGCAATAGTCAGAATTCTCTGGACGATATGTCGAGAGAAGACATGATAACACTAATCAAGGATTTAAAAGAGGAAAGAGAGACGCTCATTCAAGAGAAAGAATGTATTATTAGTCATACTAAAGAGATTGAAAGTAAGTTTACTAGTATAAAAATTAAAATTGCAAATAGGCTTTTAGATAGGTTTTGCAATGATGGGCAACCGACTAAGACGAATGAGCCACCTGGTGGAGTGGACTCGCAGCTAGGAAAATCCTATGTGGCAGCGGCCTCTAAATCTGTTACCATCATTGCTAAACTAGATCCGGATGTGGATACGAAGTAATTCGGAGTATCCGACGTTGCAGTCTTTCACTAAGAGAGACAATATAGCTCGGTTTAAGTTGAATAATGACGCAGATGCCAAAAAGGCTAAACAGTTAATGGAAGCGGATGGAAAAATAAAGGGGTCAGTAAAATCTGTTTCAGAGCGCAAAATAGAGTACCCAATAGCAGTTTTCGGGACTGGGGTAGAGAATTTAGAGGTTCTTAAAAAAGAGACGGAATTTAGAAATGAAATATTACGAGGAAAAATTAGTCGAATTAAACCGCTCTCAAAGCAGAAAGGACACGTAAAGATTTATGTAACATCTAAAAAATGTGAAGAAGCAGTAATACAAGCTAGGAAAATCTCAGTAAAAATTGCCGCAGGGGTATTAAAAGAACATAGAGTAGAAAAAGCTAAACTGGATTTTGAGGTGACATATTGTTACAAATGTAAAAAACTGGGCCATGTCGCATTTAACTGCCAAGACAAAACGGCAGCAGAAACTTGTGGCCGGTGCGCAGAGTTGCACAAAACAAAAGACTGCATTCATCCAGACAGCAAGATGAAATGCGTGAACTGCAAAGGTGCTCACAAGTCGGGTGATTTTCAATGTCAAGTGCACATTAAGGCGGTGGACAGACTGAGACAACTCTTAGCCTAAGGTATGAATAACAATAACAATAATAAATCACTTTTATGTTTACAAATAAATTTGCAGCACTGTAAAATCGCATCTTTAAACTTAAGTCAAGTTTTAGTAGAGCTAGAGGTTGACATAGCGTTAATACAAGAACCATACGCCATAACTAATAAGTTTAATAATGAGTTACTTATACCAAATATTCCTATTAATTATACGGTTCATCATAACTTAAATAAAGAACATCATGCATTTGGTGCAATAATTCTAGCTAAAAAATTTCTTAAGGTTGTAAATATAGCAGTGCCAAACACAAATAATTTTGTAGGAGTCCAATTAAACAATTACCCTGGTCTAAACTTTTTCTCTGTGTATTGCTGACCGTCTCTGAGTTTGGATTATTTTTTTAATCTATTGGAAACTATGTCGAACTTAGAGCGGTCTATAATGGGCATGGATTCAAATGCAAAGAATAAGTTATGGAATAGTAAATCTACGGATAAAAGAGGTGAGTGTCTGGAATCATTTATTAACCAAAACAAGTTAAACATAGCAAACGTCCCTGTTTCCAAGTTAGAATACATTCCCCAGAAAACAGCAATGGTGGACGTCACTCTCGGAGGTGATGATATCAGTATTTTAAACTGGCATTTTCCCATCGAGGACAGTCACTCTGATCACCCGATCATATTGTTTCAAGTGGCAGTGGCACAACCCAAGCGCAGTACAGTAAATAAAATAGTGCCAAAATTAAAAAACATAGATAAAATGAAGTTTCTTGCTAAGTTGGAAAGTAAAGTTCAGAAAATAGAAGATCGATTACCACTAAATATTTCTAAAAGTAATCTAGACAGTATAATAGAAGAGCTTACAAATGACATAGCGAATAGTGCTAGGTTAAGTAAACTAACGAGTAAGAAAATACAAGAACTAAATAATACTATATACCGTGCTATGTATAGTATTGTATATACCATTAACTATATACACTATATATCATGTACATATTTAAAATATATTAATTATTATATAATGATACGTACAATGCTCCATATAGCACTGTCTATAGTACAATAAGTCCGAACAGGAGCATGTATAATGTTATATAGATATACCATTATACAGTTTTGTTAAACAAGGATGTCCGCAAGGTGGAGTTCTTTCACCTTTACTATGGAATCTGCTTGTCGATGACCTACTCCGCCTCACATTCCCATTTCCGGTCAAAATGATCGCCTATGCTGACGATATAACTATTATCACGTCCCACAAAGAAGCGAGTATTGCCACAAAAAACCTCCAACTTGTTTGTGACTCTGTCGGAGCTTGGCTTGCGTCTAGAAAGCTGTTTCTTAATGCTGTCAAAACTGTCCTTGTCATATTCTCCCGAAAGCTGATTCCTTGGGACAATCTTTATGTCTTCATTGACCATACAAGGCCTTCGCATACAGCCTCTTTTCTTGGTTTCGTCTTGGATTCTCGGCTGAAATGGAAAAATCACATTGAAGCAAAATGTGTATCTGCGACGAGGGCCATGATGGCTGTAAGCAGTTGCCTCCGGCAATCTTTTGGTTACGATAGGAAACGCTTACGATTTCTCTACTCCTCCACTGTTGAGCCCATATTCACATACGGTTGCTCTGTCTGGGCTTCTGTTTTACGCACAAAGGCCGGTTCAAAGAAGATCCGATCGTTTCAGCGATTGATCTGCCGGATGATTACGCGCTCGTTCAAAACGGCCCCTACCGAATCGCTCATTATCTTATCCAATATGCTTCCACTTGATCTCCGCATACTGGAAATAGCCACTTCTCGTCTGGTCTCTCAACCGGCTGGTGAGTTTGTCAAATCATCTAGCAAACTAATCCTTAAGCGTCTCCCCCATGAACTTATGCACAAAAAGAGTGAACGAGTCAGTACATTTCTTTCTACTCAACACCCACCGTGGAGAATTTGTCTCTACTCCTCTAGCCTCTCTTACGCGTCTGTCGATCTTTTTCCATGCGCGCTAAACACCCTTCGCTGCTATATTCGTGTGTTTCTGAACTCTGGCGCTGCTGGACTTTGCGTAGTCTTCACAAACTCCGCGGCTGTAATCAGGATACTTAATCTGTCGCTACCCCCCTCAATCTCTTTCCGCAGTGGACTGAGCGTCGCTCTTGCTGAGGCCATTGAGACTATAAAGGAGCTGAGGCCTAAGTATACCAGCAGTGAAATTATCTTAGTTGAGAGGCTCGTAATGCTCAGTCCGGCCGCTACACTTTCTCTGACGGAGGTGAGCAACCTAGATCTTCTGGCAAAACTCGGCAACTCTTGTCATGTCTTCACTGCTGCCAATCCAAACTCACCTGGTCTCGCCCTAGCTAGCTTCTGGGCCAAATATCCCTCTCCGTTTACAACTCGATACGCCCCGGTCTCCCCGAAGGCTATTCAGAAAGAGCTCTCGAAATATGTATGGAATATGTGGAATAAGGAGTGGGTGTCATTGTCAACCAACTTGAGCGTAAAAGCCTTCTTCCCTGATGTGTACTCCGCCAACAGGCTCCTCAAAGTAAAAACTAGTGCAATCTCTACCCAGCTACTCACAGGCCACTGCCCCCTAAATGCTCACCAACATCGGTTTGGCTTTACTTCATCCGCCTCCTGTCGATGCGGTGCTACTATTGAGTCCATTACTCACTTTCTTTTCTACTGCCCAAACTACTCTAGTCTCAGAGAGGAGCTGTATGAGAAGCTCCTTGCCGTCAACCTTCCCTGGCCCCCTCCTCTCCATATCTTTCCAAAATCAAATCTGTCCTGGAATGCACTGGTCAAATATGTGCTTAGCACTAAGCGTTTCTCTCTTAAATAGTTGAAGACGAGCGCTTCTCGTGTCTCTATATTATTTCGTCTAACACTGATTTTAGGCCTCTTGAAGCATATCTTATTTGCTCTGTTCCGGTGGCTAGGAATGGGGTCCGGGAGCGCGCGTTCCCGTTGGCCACCTATCCAGCCACTGGAGACTATGGTCTCACTGCCTGTGTGAGGGCTCTCTTGGACAGACTAGCGCTTTCCTCGGAGACGCCCTCTGCTCGCTTCTCGTGAACCAGTAGCTCAATTTTATGAAATCAGCCACTAGAGTACAGTGTTGTCATTGTTGATGGTCTGGTATTTTAATTTAGCCCCTCTCCTATTCTCTCTAATAATATCAGCTCGTCAGGCCGGGGCTCTGGGAACTGCTGTCGGGAACCCATAGGGGAATGTAGCTATGCCGGCGACCACCGGCTGGTGGTCTAGAAGGTCTAACCAAGCCGGACAGGTACTCAAATCCCCTTTGGTCTTGCCCCGGCACGCCCGCACCAGAGCCGCCGCGCAGGCCCAGTTTCCCAAATTTATGTACAACTCTCTAGTCCTATGGAACGTTCCCTTTTGTAAAACATGTAACTTTGATGCTAATCGGGTGAAATACACGGGGCAATACTCGGTCTTCGAGTCCACGCCCTTAAAAAAAATAAAAAAACTAAAAAATATACATTACACAAGCACTATAGCCAACACTATATATAAAATAACTATATACAAGTACTGTATGTGATTATTCTATATTATTCTATATTATAATAATTGTTTATACCTGTTACACATAATAATTATTACTACATATAGCTAGTTATATATTTAGATGTAACAGTATAGTTTATAATGAAATAGTATTTCGTATTTATAGTACTTATATGTAGGTACTATATAGTACCTGTGTATAGTTCTTCTATACAATGCCTCTTTATAGGTATTATATAAGGATAATATATATAGGTATTATATATGACAATTCTACATAGAATAACTATATAGGTAATACCTATATAGATATTATATATAACTATAATACATAGAATAACTGTATAGTTAATAACTGATAGTTATTCTATATAAATACTTTATGTACACATGTACACAATATTTCACACAATAATATTTATTGGTTTTAGATTTTTTTACCTTCCACTACGCTTAGAAGATTTGCTAGTCTTTCACGCTCCAACTCCAAAGAAGTAATTTTCTGGAAATGGAGATATTTTGTCAACAGGAAAAAGAGCTATTAATTTAATAACTGTTTAACTTACCTCGTCAGAGGCTGCCTTTTGCGCCAGTAAGGCTTCTTCTAGCAGCTTTACCTTGTCCTTGAGGCTAGAGTTCTCCTCTGCAAGGACCTCCGCTCTTATTTTCCACTCCTAAATAGGGGTTCACAAATTTCAAGAATGAATGTATTAAACAAATGAAAAAGAAGAAAAAGTTACCTCACTCGTGCCAGCAACAATGATTTCCTCATCAGTGGCTGCTCGCACATCAACACTTGTGTTAGTGACTTCCTGCGACTCATCTACGATGAGAGGCTGGGGAGACATTGAAGAATCATCTTCCTGGGTTACTGACAAAGATTCATTTGTTACTGGATCCATAAACTAATAGAAATACAATAAATTAATTAATTTTATATAACTTATGATAAGAATTCAGTAACCTTTGAAGGACTAGGTGTCTTCGACACTTGTAAATGAGGCGGATTAGTGCCTTTGCACTTTCTTTTCTGCCTTGAAGACATTGTACTTTAAATTAATATATTAAGATATGTTAGAAAAATAATATACAAATAAATTACATACACATCTATCAAATTACTTTGGATATGGAGTAAGAACACAATAAACCCAACGTGTGCAGTTTGTACTTTTTTTTTGCCTCTGTCTGCTGTGTATACGTATAGTGGTACACGATCGCTTTCCACGATATACCGTGGAAATCGATCCATTGCACGATAATAAGCTCCTCCCCTTCTCGGGGGGGGGGGGGCTAGCCATTCCACGATCGTTTTCCACGATATACCGGTACACGGTACACGGTACGCGTACACGATAAACCGCGACCCAGCCGCAAGAGAATTCTTCGAGGCAATGCTGAACTCGCCGCTAGTTGTCGCTAACTCTGCTTCCAAGCTGTGGGACTACTCTGATTGGCTCTCTCCCTCTCCTCACCCTATAGCCCCTCCACCCCTTCTGCTTGTGGTGAGTGTGGAGTAGTCAGGCTACCGTCTTGATTTGTTTGTTTTCATGTTTATTTATTATTATTTATGTTTACATTTATTGTTTCTAACTTACTGTTTTATTAATAAACTATTTATACCTTTATCATGGTCTAACATTAAAGGTCCCCGAACTGTCGTCTGCTATGCCTGTTTTGGGCTGTTCGTCTGCTATTTCCGCGAACAAATTTTAGGGCAATTGCTAGGGGCGCTGACTACCCGTGCGAAAAATACAGCATGAAAATTGCAACTTGATATCAGCCAACGCGTCGTACCGTTAGGACGAATGTGACCACCACTTCGTCGTACCGTTACGTCGCGTCTTTCAATGTGCTGCACTTAGCGGCACAATTTTAGTCATAGGAGTGCCCAAATGCAGACGATTTTTTTTTAGTTTAAAAAATTCTTGCCGGTAAAATTTTTTCTGAATGATCAAAATGAATAACGAAAGAAGAAACTGATTCATTTTACGAGGATATTAATATACCAAATCAACTGAAACTTAAGCTTAGAAGAAGCAAATTGAAACAAAGATTCGTCCAGAATATATGTAAAACGAAAAGGTACTGTTAATAATAAACACATACAAATATTTTGCCAACAAGAAAGCTCATTAATAAGAAAGCTTGTTCTTCGACATAATTGGTGAATTTTGTCATTTATTAACTGTCACTACTGTGTTATACGCTTTGCCCCATTGCAAAAGGTAAATAATTTTTTTTTTGTTTGGTTTTTAATGGATGGATCATCAACTACAATGTCATGAACTCATGATTATGTAACCAAAGATTCAGGAATGATTGGAAAGGGTGATGTGATTACGGAAGATGAGTCTGCTGGTGAAAATGTTGAAGAGAATTTGGTAAAAGTCTATTTTACCCAACCAAAGTATACTTAATATTTTTACTTAACTAACTTAACTTAACTTAATCTTATTTAACTTAACTTATAACTATACTACTGAAGAAATTAAACGGGACGGAGCCCGAGCAAAGCGAGGAAAATAGGGGATTTGGGTGGGTAAAGTAAAGTATAGTAAAATAAAGTAATAATTCAGTAAAGTAAAGTGAATGAAAATATGAGTGAGTGAGTAAAGTGAGGAAAATAGGGGATTTGGGTGGGTAAAGTAAAGTATAGTATAATAAAGTAATAATTTAGTAAAGTAAAGTGAATGAAAATAAATAAATTATACATAATAACTTTATTTAACTAAACTATATTAACTTAAACTTAATAAACTTAACTTTTAATTTTACTAAAAAAGATACTTAAAGGGGACGAAGCCCGAATAAATCGAGAAAAATAAGGGATTTCGATTGGTAAAGTAAATTATATCATAGTATAGTAATATACTATATTAGTAAAGTACAGTGAATGAAAGTATATATAGTTTACTTTATAATTTTAATTTACTAACTTAATTTAACTAAAACTAAAAATACTAAATTTAAAATTAAACTACTAAAGAAACTAAGCGAACGAAGAAGACATGAAATTTGTTTAGGTATATTAAGTACCATTAAAATAAAATATTTACCAATATTAGTTATCCGTATTAAAAAATGACACCTACACACCATAAAGTCTAACAACCAAATGACAGGGCATTATATTAATTTTGTTTTTTCCCACCCGATAGGAGAGCCTCTTGCGGGTGTGTAGTTTTCCTCCATAACTGTAACTCGCTAGATGGCAGTACCACGGAGTAGAAAATCTTTCTTTTATATATTTCTATTTTTTTTTAATTATTTAAAAAAATGACAATGCCGATTTCAATTACTTCTGCTAATTATGTTTCAGTCATATAAGAAAAGTAAAGTCATAATACATTCAAAAATTAAGAATGACATCGGTCCAAAAAAAACAATTAATGAATGAATTAAAAGCTACACTTGTAGATAAAATAATTAAGTTAGAAAATGAATTAAATGAAGCAAACGAATGCAAGGAAGATTATAAGGTAATTTATTACTATAGTTGCAAAACAATATATTTATATATAATAATCTGATTACAGAAGGAGAGTGAACGTTATAAAACTCTATATGAGGAAAGTGAAAATAATTTGGCAAGTCTTATTATTTTATTTCAAATACAATATCACAATTATTTACTTAGTTAATAATATTTAATATAGATAGAACAAGTAACAATGTTACAAAATGAAAAAAATGTTCTCCTCGAGAAATTAGAAGAAAAAGAAAAAGGTAAAAAAAAAATTTATACGACAAAAATTTCTAAAGTTTTTACAATTTTTTTGTGACTTAATAGAAATCAAAGAATTAAAGGACAAACATCTGCAAATAGATAACATCATATTTACTGATATAGAGATGAACAACAATATGATAATTAACACAGTAGAAGAAAACAATGAAGATTCAGAGGACGAACAAGATCTGAATATAGTTAACACTGACTTAAAGGTATATCTATATAAAAACAAAAACTCCAAGGGTTAAACACTATATAAAAATTCATTTTAAATTATAAGAAGTAGATAACATGTAAATAATTCTTTATAACAACTATCTATAAACTATATACATTAAGTTAAAACTATACACTGCACGATTAAAATATATCTTAACTTATTACACAACTTTAAAACAATTCACATTTCATAAAATACTTTTAATAATTTTGTTTGTTTACAAGTTTCCAGACGTAGCAACATTTACAATCCCAGTCAGAATAATTACTCTTCTGGAAACAAAAGTGCAAAACATAAAACCAGAAGAATGGACGTTGGATACACTAAAAAATTCTGGATATACATTGTATAGATTCCTCAGTGAATTGATGACATCATCATTCACATTTCAATATATTTAATATCTAAAAAG
This sequence comes from Daphnia magna, assembly GCF_020631705.1. Lineage (NCBI taxonomy): Eukaryota > Metazoa > Arthropoda > Branchiopoda > Diplostraca > Daphniidae > Daphnia > Daphnia magna. The sequence goes on along the minus strand of NC_059185.1, from coordinate 7,032,488 downwards.
TAATATATATATATGTATAAAATTATCAACTACAGTGCCGGTCCAGTTATAGAACCGGCCTGTGCGCGGTTCTATAACTGAATGGTTCTATAACCAAGCACCCGATCTTAGTGCCACCTATCGTCGGTTCTTTCGTCCCTCAAACTTTGACGGTCTTAGGGCGCATTTTGGCGTCAACTTTTAGTTCAACTTTTCAGTGAACTTGTGTTTTTGTGTCAACCGTCCGGTAGATGGCTGAACTGGGTGACCGTTTTGGCGACAACGTCAACCTAAGGTTGAATGGAAAAAGTTTAACTTCTTCAACGGTGGTCTAGACCACCCTTGAGCACTAGCTCAACCGCGTAGAGTTATATCTTCTGTTTTTGTTTGTAATTATATAATACGGCAACACTGTTTCAAAGCAGACACTTGTAAACTAAAATTTTTTTTCAAAAGATATGACTTTTTTGAATTTGTATCGTAATGGAAAATATAATTGTAGAAAGTGATAGTGAAACAAAAAAAGAATGTTGGAATGGTAAAAAAACTGCCACACAAATTGCAATCGATTGTGAGGCTACAGAAGTGTTTTTGGGTAATTAATTTTATACTAGATTATTTTGAAGTATAATTTGAAACATCCTATTATTTGTAGGATTGTTGAAAAAAAATTGGGAAACATTGAATGATTCCAAGACAAGTAAAAGGCAAATTTGGCATGAAATTTGCAGTAACTTGGAAGAAGCAGGATTTTGTATTCGTGGAGTTGACAAAATCCAGACATGTAAAAACAAGTGGGAAAACCTACGCAAGGATTATAGAAATTATATATCCAAATTTCAGCAAACAGGAAGCGGTGCAAATGATACCCAAAAGAAGCCCAAGTTCTTTGATTCCATCGAAGCAGTAATAGGTAATTTAATGTTCATGGATAAGTTATGCATATATATTATTACTTACCATATATATATATACTATATTATTACTTACTCATTTTACTGTCGTTCTGTTTAGGCTCCAGCAATCATTCCTTTCGACCTCCTTATGTGAGTGATTCACTATACCACAATCCTCACAAGTTCAAAGTTGGTGAAGATCGGGGTACTGTTGTGCCATATAAGTTTTTATAACAAAATTTGATCTTAATATTATTCTTGTTACAGAAGGTGAAATTAAAAAGACGGCTAATGATTCAAATAATTCGTCACTTTGTGGAGTTGGCCTGTGCGTTTTACTAAAAAAGATACTTAAAGGGGACGAAGCCCGAATAAATCGAGAAAAATAAGGGATTTCGATTGGTAAAGTAAATTATATCATAGTATAGTAATATACTATATTAGTAAAGTACAGTGAATGAAAGTATATATAGTTTACTTTATAATTTTAATTTACTAACTTAATTTAACTAAAACTAAAAATACTAAATTTAAAATTAAAAATACTAAAGAAACTAAGCGAACGAAGAAGACATGAAATTTGTTTAGGTATATTAAGTACCATTAAAATAAAATATTTACCAATATTAGTTATCCGTATTAAAAAATGACACCTACACACCATAAAGTCTAACAACCAAATGACAGGGCATTATATTAATTTTGTTTTTTCCCACCCGATAGGAGAGCCTCTTGCGGGTGTGTAGTTTTCCTCCATAACTGTAACTCGCTAGATGGCAGTACCACGGAGTAGAAAATCTTTCTTTTATATATTTCTATTTTTTTTTAATTATTTACAAAAATGACAATGCCGATTTCAATTACTTCTGCTAATTATGTTTCAGTCATATAAGAAAAGTAAAGTCATAATACATTCAAAAATTAAGAATGACATCGGTCCAAAAAAACAATTAATGAATGAATTAAAAGCTACACTTGTAGATAAAATAATTAAGTTAGAAAATGAATTAAATGAAGCAAACGAATGCAAGGAAGATTATAAGGTAATTTATTACTATAGTTGCAAAACAATATATTTATATATAATAATCTGATTACAGAAGGAGAGTGAACGTTATAAAACTCTATATGAGGAAAGTGAAAATAATTTGGCAAGTCTTATTATTTTATTTCAAATACAATATCACAATTATTTACTTAGTTAATAATATTTAATATAGATAGAACAAGTAACAATGTTACAAAATGAAAAAAATGTTCTCCTCGAGAAATTAGAAGAAAAAGAAAAAGGTAAAAAAAAATTTATACGACAAAAATTTCTAAAGTTTTTACAATTTTTTTGTGACTTAATAGAAATCAAAGAATTAAAGGACAAACATCTGCAAATAGATAACATAATATTTACTGATATAGAGATGAACAACAATATGATAATTAACACAGTAGAAGAAAACAATGAAGATTCAGAGGACGAACAAGATCTGAATATAGTTAACACTGACTTAAAGGTATATCTATATAAAAAACAAAAACTCCAAGGGTTAAACACTATATAAAAATTCATTTTAAATTATAAGAAGTAGATAACATGTAAATAATTCTTTATAACAACTATCTATAAACTATATACATTAAGTTAAAACTATACACTGCACGATTAAAATATATCTTAACTTATTACACAACTTTAAAACAATTCACATTTCATAAAATACTTTTATTAATTTTGTTTGTTTACAAGTTTCCAGACGTAGCAACATTTACAATCCCAGTCAGAATAATTACTCTTCTGGAAACAAAAGTGCAAAACATAAAACCAGAAGAATGGACGTTGGATACACTAAAAAATTCTGGATATACATTGTATAGATTCTTCAGTGAATTGATGACATCATCATTCACTGAGGAATATCTAAAAAGTAATATATATATATGTATAAAATTATCAACTACAGTGCCGGTCCAGTTATAGAACCGGCCTGTGCGCGGTTCTATAACTGAATGGTTCTATAACCAAGCACCCGATCTTAGTGCCACCTATCGTCGGTTCTTTCGTCCCTCAAACTTTGACGGTCTTAGGGCGCATTTTGGCGTCAACTTTTAGTTCAACTTTTCAGTGAACTTGTGTTTTTGTGTCAACCGTCCGGTAGATGGCTGAACTGGGTGACCGTTTTGGCGACAACGTCAACCTAAGGTTGAATGGAAAAAGTTTAACTTCTTCAACGGTGGTCTAGACCACCCTTGAGCACTAGCTCAACCGCGTAGAGTTATATCTTCTGTTTTTGTTTGTAATTATATAATACGGCAACACTGTTTCAAAGCAGACACTTGTAAACTAAAATTTTTTTTTCAAAAGATATGACTTTTTTTGAATTTGTATCGTAATGGAAAATATAATTGTAGAAAGTGATAGTGAAACAAAAAAAGAATGTTGGAATGGTAAAAAAACTGCCACACAAATTGCAATCGATTGTGAGGCTACAGAAGTGTTTTTGGGTAATTAATTTTATACTAGATTATTTTGAAGTATAATTTGAAACATCCTATTATTTGTAGGATTGTTGAAAAAAAAATTGGGAAACATTGAATGATTCCAAGACAAGTAAAAGGCAAATTTGGCATGAAATTTGCAGTAACTTGGAAGAAGCAGGATTTTGTATTCGTGGAGTTGACAAAATCCAGACATGTAAAAACAAGTGGGAAAACCTACGCAAGGATTATAGAAATTATATATCCAAATTTCAGCAAACAGGAAGCGGTGCAAATGATACCCAAAAGAAGCCCAAGTTCTTTGATTCCATCGAAGCAGTAATAGGTAATTTAATGTTCATGGATAAGTTATGCATATATATTATTACTTACCATATATATATATACTATATTATTACTTACTCATTTTACTGTCGTTCTGTTTAGGCTCCAGCAATCATTCCTTTCGACCTCCTTATGTGAGTGATTCACTATACCACAATCCTCACAAGTTCAAAGTTGGTGAAGATCGGGGTACTGTTGTGCCATATAAGTTTTTATAACAAAATTTGATCTTAATATTATTCTTGTTACAGAAGGTGAAATTAAAAAGACGGCTAATGATTCAAATAATTCGTCACTTTGTGGAGTTGGCCTGTGCGTTTTACTAAAAAAGATACTTAAAGGGGACGAAGCCCGAATAAATCGAGAAAAATAAGGGATTTCGATTGGTAAAGTAAATTATATCATAGTATAGTAATATACTATATTAGTAAAGTACAGTGAATGAAAGTATATATAGTTTACTTTATAATTTTAATTTACTAACTTAATTTAACTAAAACTAAAAATACTAAATTTAAAATTAAACTACTAAAGAAACTAAGCGAACGAAGAAGACATGAAATTTGTTTAGGTATATTCAGTACCATTAAAATAAAATATTTACCAATATTAGTTATCCGTATTAAAAAATGACACCTACACACCATAAAGTCTAACAACCAAATGACAGGGCATTATATTAATTTTGTTTTTTCCCACCCGATAGGAGAGCCTCTTGAGGGTGTGTAGTTTTCCTCCATAACTGTAACTCGCTAGATGGCAGTACCACGGAGTAGAAAATCTTTCTTTTATATATTTCTATTTTTTTTTAATTATTTACAAAAATGACAATGCCGATTTCAATTACTTCTGCTAATTATGTTTCAGTCATATAAGAAAAGTAAAGTCATAATACATTCAAAAATTAAGAATGACATCGGTCCAAAAAAAACAATTAATGAATGAATTAAAAGCTACACTTGTAGATAAAATAATTAAGTTAGAAAATGAATTAAATGAATCAAACGAATGCAAGGAAGATTATAAGGTTATTTATTACTATAGTTGCAAAACAATATATTTATATATAATAATCTGATTACAGAAGGAGAGTGAACGTTATAAAACTCTATATGAGGAAAGTGAAAATAATTTGGCAAGTCTTATTATTTTATTTCAAATACAATATCACAATTATTTACTTAGTTAATAATATTTAATATAGATAGAACAAGTAACAATGTTACAAAATGAAAAAAATGTTCTCCTCGAGAAATTAGAAGAAAAAGAAAAAGGTAAAAAAATTTATACGACAAAAATTTCTAAAGTTTTTACAATTTTTTTGTGACTTAATAGAAATCAAAGAATTAAAGGACAAACATCTGCAAATAGATAACATAATATTTACTGATATAGAGATGAACAACAATATGATAATTAACACAGTAGAAGAAAACAATGAAGATTCAGAGGACGAACAAGATCTGAATATAGTTAACACTGACTTAAAGGTATATCTATATAAAAACAAAAACTCCAAGGGTTAAACACTATATAAAAATTCATTTTAAATTATAAGAAGTAGATAACATGTAAATAATTCTTTATAACAACTATCTATAAACTATATACATTAAGTTAAAACTATACACTGCACGATTAAAATATATCTTAACTTATTACACAACTTTAAAACAATTCACATTTCATAAAATACTTTTAATAATTTTGTTTGTTTACAAGTTTCCAGACGTAGCAACATTTACAATCCCAGTCAGAATAATTACTCTTCTGGAAACAAAAGTGCAAAACATAAAACCAGAAGAATGGACGTTGGATACACTAAAAAATTCTGGATATACATTGTATAGATTCCTCAGTGAATTGATGACATCATCATTCACTGGGGAATATCTAAAAAGTAATATATATATATGTATAAAATTATCAACTACAGTGCCGGTCCAGTTATAGAACCGGCCTGTGCGCGGTTCTATAACTGAATGGTTCTATAACCAAGCACCCGATCTTAGTGCCACCTATCGTCGGTTCTTTCATCCCTCAAACTTTGACGGTCTTAGAATGTAAGGGCACATAGCAGAGTGGTAATGCTGTTCGCTATGGAACTAGAGTCCTGTAACGAACCACAATAAATTTAGACGCCCGGTAATGCAGCCAAGAAATGTTTTATTCTCTCCCACGACTTGAACTAGCAAGAAGAAAAAAACAGAGCAAAAAATGTGACCGTCTTGCCGCTACGTTTTCTTCTATATGAGCCGCCGCCGCCCCTTCGTCTTCCACACCTGTCCTCTTCCCCGGTTGCCGCATGTTTTATTTTGTGGCCAGCAATCTGGTCCGCAACAGTCCCACGGGATCCAACAGCTGCACTTACTCCTTGGCGGATTCTGAAATTAAGCAAAGTTTGGTCACGGGTCTTTTATATTCAGATGTCGCCGTCTTAACAATAGCCTGTCGAACACGTCCTTCGCTATCTGGATACACTTGAATGATAGTTCCCGTCGGCCATTCTCCCCGTTTTGACTTCTCGTCCACGATAAGAACACGATCACCCACTGCCGCATTTCGGTTTTCGCGGAACCACTTTCTTCTTTCCATTAGTGTTGGGACGTACTCTTGCATCCAGCGTTTCCAGTATTGCTGGACGATAAATTGGGCGTGCCTCCATCGCTTACGTGCGCTTTCTTCGAAGCTATTTTCGTCGTCTGGTGGGCAGTACTGGTATGGTTGCGTTAAGAAGTGGTTCGGTGTCAACGGATTTGCGTCGCTAGGGTCAGTACTCACATGCGTGAGGGGCCGCCCATTAAGTAATGCCGATACTTCAGTGAATACTGTCACCAAAACCTCGTCGGACACGGCGCGATCCTTCAAAATTGCCTTGATAGCTCTTTTGCTAGATTGAACCAGGCGCTCCCATACGCCTCCAAAGTGTGGCGCCGACGGCGGCGAAAAATGCCACTGAGTTTTTCTTTTTGCCAATTCGGTGGGTAACTTTGGGTCACTGACTAGATTAGTAAAACCAGCACGCAAATCCTTTTCTCCAGCAGTGATGTTCGTCCCGTTATCGCTGTAGACTTCCGTTGGCGTTATGCCTCGAACGCGCGAAAACCTAATGAACGCCATGATAAATGAATCCGTATCCATTTTATACACCATTTCCAGATGGACCGCTCTAGTCGTTAAGCATGTAAAAAGGCAGGCCCATCGCTTCTCCCTTCTCCGACCGATGACGACAGAGTATGGTCCGAAGAAGTCGAGCCCGATGCTGGAAAAGGCTGGCTGAAACGGTACAAGTCTGGGCCTTGGTAGTGGGGCCATCATAGGTGGGGCTGGTCTTGCTCGCTGTATCTTGCATTCTACGCATTTCTTGATTACTCTTCTAATCGCCCGCCTTCCTTTTAACGGCCAGTATTTCGCCCGCACTTCCACTAAAGTTCTTTCTACTCCGGCATGGGCCGTCTGAACATGAGCTTCGGTGATCAGCAGGATGGATAAAGGATGATCCGGGTCTAGCACTATTGGATGACGACTGTCGTATAGCTCCGTCGCATTTTCCAATCGACCACCTACACGTAACATTTTATTTTTATCAATAAACGGGGTCAATTTTAATAGTCGTGAAGTTTTCTTTAATTGCTTTCCAGCTATCAGCGTTTTCACATCTTTTTCGAAGCATGCTTCTTGCATTTTATGGATGAGGGTTCGCCGGGCCTCTTCTCTCTCTGCTACGGTAGTTGCTCTTTCTTGCTTTTCCTGGTCTTTGTCTTCAGTTCCCTTTTTTATGTCGATGACGGCTGAAATGAGTTCTTCTAAGCTCGAACGGTCGTTGAATAAATTAGCGATGGGGTCGGTCTGAATCGAAGTTGATAAGACGACCCTTTCCTTCATTACCTCTAGTTCTTCTGCTGTTGGCTCTTGTCGGTGGTCCTGCTGTGCCCATTGACTGACTGGCCTCTGTATAAAAGGTGGACCCGTAAACCATCGGTGTTGATTGTCCAGCTTTGTTGGGCGAAGACCACGGCTACAATCGTCGGCTGGGTTTTCGCGCCCACTTATGAATCTCCATTCTTCATTGCTGGACGTCTCCGTGATTTCGTTTATTCGGTGGTGCACAAATTGAGAATAGCGCCGATGCTCTGATTTTACCCACTTTAACACTACTTCCGAGTCGGTCCAAAACAGGGTTGAATGGATTGGAAGTCTCAGTTCTTTCTTCACCGATACGGCAATCCGCGTCGCTAACACGGCAGCTTGTAATTCTAAACGTGGGATGGATAAACTTTTAATTGGCGCAACTCTTGACTTGGCAAATACAAACTTGGTGTCAACATTTTCTTCACACTCCATCCGTAAATAACAGCATGCGCCAAATGCAACTTCTGATGCGTCACAGAAAACATGAAGCTCGAAACGAGTAGTTGATGATGGGAAACGTTGATCACGGAAGCATCTTGGCACACGAACGTCTTCTAAATGCATCAATTCCATTCTCCAAAGATCCCATTTTTTGACCACATGATCGGGCAGCATCTCATCCCACTGAAGTGGTTCCCGTTTTGACGGATCATTCAGGTTTTGGCGCGTCATCTTCCATACCTGTTGGAACAATACTTTGGCGTACGTCGTAATGGGAAGGAGAAATCCTAACGGGTCGAATATTCTTGCTATTCCTGCCAGCATTTCTCGCTTCGTTCGGACTATTCCTGGCTGGCGGGTTGCGATTTTGAAACAGTCGTGCTGGCAATCCCACAAAACACCAAGTGAGCGCTCAACTGGGAGGTCATCCAGATCCAAATTCAGGGTTTGATGTACTCTTTCACTTGCAGGTATCGAAGAAAGGACTGCACGTGACGACGAAACCCATTGGTTCAGCCTAAACCCTCCATCCGCTAATACTTTTATGACTTGAGAAACAGTCTCTATAGCTAGTTCCTCCGTCTCGAACGAGTCGATATAGTTATCAACATAGAAACTTTTAGCTATGATTCCTCCTACGTACCGGAATTTTTTGTGATTATTTGCTGCGTGCTGTAAAGCATACAAACACGACGTCGGAGACGAAATTAAACCGAATACCTGAACCATCATTTGGTAGGTTTTCGGCGCTTCTGTGCTGCCGGGTCTCCGCCACAAGAACCGTTGGAAGCTTTGATCTGGCGAGCGTACGCGAACTTGATTATACATCGCCTCAATGTCTCCTGATACTGCAATAGGCGCTTCTCTGGATCGTATCAGAACTCCTACCAAGTTAGCCAGCAACACGGGTCCCCGAAGAAGACAATCATTTAGTGATGTACCTTCAAATTTGGCAGCTCCATCAAACACCACTCTTATCTTCTTCGGTTTATTTGGGTTGATCACGTAGTGGTGTGGAAGGTACCACACTCTACCTTCGATTCCTTCTAGCTCTGTACTGGCTAACAGCCGAGCGTGGCCGTCGAGTACGTATTTTTCTATAGCTTTGGTGTACCGCTCTGCTATATCCTTATTCTTCAAAAGCCGTTTCTCCACTGACACCAACCGCTGGAATGCGCACTTTCGATTGTTTGGTAATCTAACAACCGACGGTTTCCATAATAAGCTAACCTCAAACCGATTGCCAATATTCTTGATGGACGAATTTAAAATGTTGAGCGCTGTGGCGTCGTCTTCCGACAATTTCATATCGGTCACTGTTGTGCCGAATGCTTCCGTGGTGTAGAAACTCTCGACCATTTCCACAAAGCTAACACTCTCCGCACTTTCGATTCCGACTGCAAGGCACCGCATCTCCGTTTTCTTATTTGGACCCTTTAAAATAGATGATGGTATGCGTCCAACCACTGCCCATCCGAACGGTGTCAAAATTCCCTTTGGGGCCCCCGAACTTTCTTGTGACGCCCTAGTAGCTAGCCGAAGGTGAGCCTCGTCTACATCCATCCCGATGAGAACGCCCACGAAGTTTGAATTTATTTCCGGCAAATCCAAATCAGCCAGATGCTCCCAAAGAAACTTCATCTTTGGCCAGTCTATCTTCCTTTCTGAACCTTTGATAGAATGCACGACGATTGCTTCTTCCACGCAAAATTCGAACTTCCTATCCACCGAGAGTATGTCGAATTTTACCAGCTGCGTGTGAATAAGTTTGGACTCTAAGCACGAACCGAAGTACAACGAATCACTTGTTCCGCTTAAACCGATTTTTGACGCCAAGTCTTCGAGAATCAAGGTAGCTTCGCTGCCTGGATCTAGTAGGCCCAATGTGTGAAAGATGCGACCCTTCACTCGGATTAGCATTGGCACAAGGGCAATTAAAACAGGACGACTTATGTATAGACGATCGGATTTGCCAGTTAAATTACCTTGCCGACGAGGAAACACTCTCCCGGATCCATGCAATAGCGGGTGATGCCATTGATCGCAGTCGGTTACAGTGCACTTTGTTGATTTCTTGCAGCTGGCTGAATAATGATTTCTTCCAAGGCACCTGAAGCAATTATCCGTTTTCGCCACCGCTTCAGCTCGTTGTGTAGGTGATAGGTCAATAAACACCTGGCAGAATGCTAGCGGATGTCCTGGATCTGATTTGCACACTCCGCATGCATTACTTTTAGCCGGCGGTGATTTTAGGACCGTCGCCATGACCGTTGGCCCGAATTTTACTTGGCGGTTACTAGGAGGATGGGGTATTTTCGAACTAGTTGAACCGCCCATAAATTCTTCCGCTCCGACGATTCCTTCGATCCATCGGTCGAAATCTGCCAATCCAGGGATCTTGGGTCTAAGTGGATAGGCAAATCTGCCCCATTCTCTCTGCAGCTCATTCGGGAGGACTCGTACCAATTGGCTCACGATGTTCGAGTAGGACGTTGCGCCCTGCTGATCAACACTCGTTACTGCGTCTTTTACCAACGCGGCCATGTTGATAAGGGCTCTCAAGTCTCCTGACTTAAATGGCTGGAGCGCTAGCAATTCCTGGATGTGCGCATGAATAATCACTTGAACGTTCCCAAATCGATTGTTGAGTGTTTCCCAAGTTTCGTTGTATACGGCCGAAGTACTAAAAAGATTTGATACTCTTCTTCTAACCTCAGGATCCAGATTGTCGCGCAGTGCTATCATTTTCATTAAGTCAGGCATGCGACTGTCATGAACTACAGCTTTAAATGATAGTGAGAATTCTGGCCATGTCCGTGGGTCCCCGTTGAACGGCTTGATGGTTATCTTGGGCCAACAACCTGTGGGTATCTTCTCTTCCTCCGGCGCAACATTCAGCATCGTCGATGACAAACCCGGTGCAAATGTAGATGTAAGGCCTTCCAACTGGCGGTGGAACTCGATCTGCAAGGTAAGGTCTTCTTGTTCTCGCTTGCTCCGTTGGCGCACGTCTTCCAATTTACGCTGCTCTTCAATGGCTACTTGTTGGCGTTGATGCTCCAACTCGATTCTTCTTTTCTTGGCATTTACCGGCCCATCGTCACTGTCTGTCGGCTTGTCCCTCTTCTCCTTTCGTAGATATCCTTGTGCTGCATTTCTGCATCCGTTAAACAGCTCCGACACTTCTGACTCCCATTGAGTGGCTGCTAATTGTTGCTCCTCGCTAAGATTCTCAGTTTGCTTGTATTTGCCATTCAATGTAGTCGCTTCAATATATGCTTCTTCTAGCACAGCCAGGGCTACTGCTACTTCTTCATTTGGGGCCGATTGTTCAATCAACGAGCTCAATTTATTTGCTCTCCGAGTGTGAGCACGTTTCGCCTTCGTGCGAAGTGCCAAAGTTACTTTAGGATCGACGGCACCTCCGTCGCTTTCACTGGATGATGCCATTTTTTTTTTTTTTTAGTCTTCGACACACGTTTAGCGTAATCTAGAGTTAACAACACGTTAATTTATTTTATCGAAATGAGTTAACCGTAATCGGTGTTACCAGAGCGACTTAAGAATCGATTAATATTACGAGGTCCGTACACGATTTTCTGAATTTAAAATCCAGTTACGAGTGCCCTTGGGCTTCGAATTTCCTGAACCCTGTTCAGAAGCGAGTATTTTATTACTGAGCCACCATGTATTTAGGATTATAAAATACCTCTGTTTCTATTCCGCTTGGGACTGACTGTTGACGAGCCCAACAGCTGTATTTTGACCGAGCCGGAATAGTGGTTATCAGTATTGTCGAATTACCTGAACAAAGTCCAGAAGCGATTAAAATGCGGGTTTATTTTCGAGGTAATACTGTCGAGTCGATCTTTTATGTCTTTCGACGTCGAGTTGAAATCACGAAATTTCTGATTAAGACCAACTTTTCATATATTGGTAAAAATGCATACTTCTAAACTCTACAAATTATGGCCATCGACTTAGTATGGAATTAGTTTGGAAAGTATATTAGACTTTGTTGGGGATTGAACAATCAACTTTGTAATTCACCAACCACTGTGCAGATCTTTCCGTATTTTACAGCTAGCAACAATATTCTTTAATCATTCATGCGATTTTGAGTTCTCAGTGCGCCACTCGCGGATGGCGTTAGAACCAGAGGTATAAGGGAGGTATTAGAGGCCAAGATAAGAACAAATGGCGAGGATCATTTTAGACGAAGCCGCTTCTGACCCGGCGGGAGAATTGTTCTATCCCTCAGTGAGGGATAGAACAATGGGATATCTGCTATTCTGCTGTGAGGGACCCTCACAGCAGAATAGCAGATATGAAAATTTCGATATCGACCACCAATCCTTATGACGTTGGAACCAGAGATATACAAAATTCAATTTCCTTACTGCCCACTGATTTAGTTTACGTATAGAATTGTATTGCAAATCACAGCATGAATTTAACTTGCTTCAAATAAATTTACTTTAATTTTCTATTGCTAGACGATCCCAAAACCTGTGCGGCCTCCCTTACTAACTCGTGTTATTTACAATCATAATGAACTGACATCGTAATTAATAGACGAAACTTACCGATACGTCAAATAGAAAGGGGCGTATCCCAGCACGTGGAATTTTACACGAGTATCCACTCCCGGGTTTCGGCACCAAAAATGTAACGAACCACAATAAATTTAGACGCCCGGTAATGCAGCCAAGAAATGTTTTATTCTCTCCCACGACTTGAACTAGCAAGAAGAAAAAAACAGAGCAAAAAATGTGACCGTCTTGCCGCTACGTTTTCTTCTATATGAGCCGCCGCCGCCCCTTCGTCTTCCACACCTGTCCTCTTCCCCGGTTGCCGCATGTTTTATTTTGTGGCCAGCAATCTGGTCCGCAACAAGTCCGGTGTTCGAACCGCTGCTATGACTAAATTAAAAAAGGTTTTTAATATCTGTGTAATATAGTCTATGGCTATGAATGGTGAGAGTGTATCTTCATTGGTTGGGGACCATCCACAGAGGAAGTGGTTTGATGAACAAGAAGAACTGTTGTCATAACAGAAGGAAAAAGAAATTAGAGTTGGTAGAAGGACTGGAATGGAACAAGGTGCTAGAAGATAAGAATGAATAAAGGAAGCTATTGTATTCTATTGTATTTGGTATGAATAACTTTACCGCCTATTATTATTGTATTTGGTATGAATAACTTTAACGCCTATTATTATTAGTTGGGTCATTGAACCGATGTACAACATTGCCTAAAAAGATAAAACCCATTACAGTAATATTTTTTTGCATGTTTTAAAATGCAAAACCCGTTCATTCCCGCCATAGAAAATCGATATAGTTCATAATACGGCCAACGGTGGCGCTGAAACACGGCAAAGAAAAATCGGTTCGATAACCGAGCCGGTTCCATAGCTAGGCGGTTCTATAACTGGACCGGCACTGTAATAACAATATAATCTGAAAATTTAGCACACAAGAAATCTGGCAAAGGTGGTAAGACTGGAACTGTAAAGAGGGAACCCATGGATCCTAAAATAATAGAAGAAATATTCGGTAGTAACAAAAAAATTATTATTTTGATCAATATCATTAATTAACATATATAAAATTTTGATTAGATTACACTACACAAACATGGAAGGACCTCAAAGATACAACACCGCAACTAATGCGCCAGGCCATCTCAAAGTGGGCCAATTCCTAAATAACATGGGCAAAAAATTAAAGAAATAAATATTTAACTATTTCATATATGACAAACATGAATGTCTACAAATTTATTACAATAAAATAGCCATAATAATGAACCAGGGGTCTATGACTATTTGGGATCTGCCCCGCGCCCAACGGAACCGTTACCGACCGCTTGAAAAGTAGCTACCCGAGTAGCAACCAAACGGCAATTTTTCGGGTAGTTCGATGTGTAATCGGGGCCAATCCCTAATGACCATGCCAACATGTAGATAATATAATAAACCAATTTCGCAACATTGATAGTTTTCATATATTAATCCTTTTAAAAAATGTCTAAAAAAATTCACTGGTCCAAAATATTAAAAAATCATGTACGCAAATTAAAAAATGAAAATGAAAACTTCTAGCGCTGCAAAAACAAATGTTTTCTGAGATTGTTTATAATTTGTCCCAAACAAGAAATGTAACAATTAACAAATAATTCATTAGTTTAAATTGTATAAGTAATAAATACAAAATGAAATACGTATAACGAAGAACTATTTCATTAATAGATACAATCATCAACAGAATATCCACCATATAGATAATTTAAATTGTAGCCCATAGCCAAAAACTAAAAATTTAGTAGTGAAATCTACATTCATATTTGATTGTACATTCCACAATTTTAACTTCATCAGTTAGCCTGTAATCTTTATCGGTGACAACTAACCCAAGCACAACAGACATGCCATAGCAGATCTTTCTAAATATGGATTGCATGACACGAAGCTATTGTGTTGGGGCTATAATAAATTTGTAAATATACACTAATTACTATATCTTACAATCACACACAAGTTCTAAATAACAAAGTTTTATAAAAAACTTACCTCGATTAGTGTTTAGCCCTAAGTTTGCCTTGGATAGCATGCCAGCACCTACACATAATGAAACAATATAAATGAAGAAGCCGTGGTTCTATATTTATTCAGGAAATAACCTGTATTGTATCATTCATCAGAGTAGTTCACTAATATATATAGTGAGCTAACGACCTATTTCTTTTATAATCAACATAATATAACAATTATTTTGTCAACTTCAATCTTACCTCTCAGATGATGCGATTAAATTTTATGCCAGAATAACAATTCCAAAAAGCTGTGCACAGTTTCTGCAGGTATTAGTGTCACGATTCCAAAACAACTGTATAAAAAGTTATCCCATACTGCAAGAAAACATCTGAATACCAAAACATGCATTATAAGATGATCATGTGAAATCTTAATCAGAGTATAACAAAAGTTTACCAACGTAGTTTGAAGTACTGAAAACGGAGTTCCCCAGAATCAACAGGAATGGATACCAACCTACAGCAAAACACTATATTTAAGTTAGCAACATTGACAGGTAATTGAACATGGAAAAAAATACAACTGTTAGTATTTTAATAACTTACATCAAAGCATCCTTTGTGCACAGTAATATGCATAGTATATTATGGAAAACGGAAAACACCCAGCGACGACCATAAAATGCGGAACGTGGACTGCAGAATACATTTGCATAGTCGGAACAACTAATATCATCAACAATTATAGAACAATTAATAAATTTGTCAACATATAATATTTTTACAGTAATACAACAGTAATACAGACAACAGTAATACCTTAAAGATGTAAAAAAAACCAATCCACTGGTCCAAAAAATTAAAACTTACTATAGCCAATTTAGAAACAGAAAACGAAGCATTAAAATTAGCACTTGCAGAATCAAATGGAAAGATGAAATATGTTGAAGAAGAAACTAAAAAATTAGAAACGGTAATAATTATTAATAACATCACATATATTTAACTTCATACTATTTTTCCATTTCTGGTTTAGAAATTAACAATAGCATTAGGACAAGAAGAAACAAAATCAACTAACCGGGATCTCATAACAACTTTCCAAAACCTATCAATATTAACCGATGTAAATATAACTATTACTATAATAAAACTTTCAATTACTAATTACAAGGAAAACAACAAACTTTAGGAACTAATATCAAAAACAATAATCGACGAAACTGAAAACTCAATTAAAACAGAAGAGAACACCACACATCACCAAATTTGCTCCACCCCATTAAACAACACGGTAATAAATTATACTTTTAAATCGACACTCTAACACATTTAAAAAACTATTTCACAGGCATGTAACTTTACATTCAGTGTAGACTCCCCAAACTTAAACTTCTCCACAGACATAGTTGATGAGACCCCTATTCCTAATCAATTTTGTTTTTCCAAATAATAAATATTAATATAAATTTTTTGTAAAAGAAGTTAAATAAAGTAAAGTATGTTTTCCTTACAAGCACTCTTTAAACGTTTTGTTTCAGTTACATCTGTAGTAGAATCATCAGAATACAATTTAGCTGCATATTGCATAAATAACTTAAAGCCATCTTTTCCTTTCCATTTGGTACGCAGCATAAAGGTTGCTAAATAACCAGCAAACATTTTTTTGCTTCTGTTTGTATTTGGAAGACTTTTTTAGCTAAATTCCACAATCCTGAAAAAAACAATAACTTATTACTAATCAGACTAAATATAAATTGATTTACCCTCTATTTGGTTGGTATGTGCTCCATTTTCTGGATCTTTAAAATGCAAGCTATGATTAACTTTCAGATGAATGTAGTTATTGTGTTCCCTAATTTAACAACAAAAATTATTAATAATAAAACATACATCAAATAAATATAAGTAAAAACTAACTCTATTTTGTCATATGCTTTCCAGCAATCAGATATAATGATAGAACCAGGTAGAATCCATTCTTTGATTACATCCAATAATGTAGTTGCCGATCTATCACTCACTGCTACAAGAAAACATTTTCCAGATATTCTTTCTACTCCACCAAAAACCCATACTCCCTCTACCCTTTTGCCTCGATTATATTTTCCTATAAAAACATTAAATTACAATAACTAAAATCACTACAGCATCTGACAAATTACTTTTGCCAAATTTCGATTCGTCTATTTCTACCGTAATACCAAAGCCACCAATCTTTTCAGAATTGTTAATTACTACATCTTCCGAAACTTCACGGCAAAAATTGTACCAATCAATGGGAGTTCCATGAGCTAAGAAAAAAAAATTAAAAAATAGTATAGTATAATATCGTATCATATCGTATAGTATAATATAGTACAGTATAGTATAGTATAGTATAGTATAGTGTAGTATAATATAGTATAGTAAGTTATAGTACAGTATGTGATGTATGTGTGTGGATCATGTCTGTCAAGTGTGTATGTGTGATATTGGTAGCGCAAAGAAAACGTCGCTAGAGGAGCGGCGAGCGCGGTGGCTGAGGGGTCATTCGGGCTCGCGTTCTGATGCGATCAAGTAATACTTTCATGTCCGTCTCATCTTACATTCTCGTGGACTCCCCGTGTGTAGTTTAAATACAGTGGCGATCCTTCGATCGCATACAGACACAACATGGCGCAGTTGGTATAACCTTTTTCTCAGTTTCGGCTTTGTAATCTTCCGTTTGCTGTACCATCGTTAGCCACCACGTGTTCAGTGTGTCGGTGGGCGCCGCCATTTTGGTTTTGTGCTCAGCTTCCCCGTTTCTTACATGTGATCGGTGGCGTCTCAGTTTGGTTTATCCGGCAATCGAATAGAAATAGTGTAGACATTTTAGCGTGAGATATTCTCGGCCCTCAGCTCATCCAGCCCGTCGTTCTTCAATAACACGCGGTTCAAGAGTGACCCCTTTTGACGTGTTAACTTGATGAACAATCCATATTTCCTTCGTTCGTCAAAACATTGGGATTCATATAATTCCCCCCGCAATTCGACCCCGGTCAGCATGACAACGGCAGCTGATGCGTTGGCTGCGGCCAATGCGGCGACGGCCGCCATTACGGCTAATGACGCTCGCATCGACGCCATAGAACAAGGCCAGACGACCATTGCAGCCCAGCTGACGACCTTGACGGCGCAACTTCAAGCTTTTCTCACAGCCGGTGGTGGCGCTGGTGGAGCTGTTGGTGGCGGCGCGGGTGGTGGCGCTAGTGGGGGAGGCAGCGGTGGCGCTAGTGGCGGTGGTGGTGGTGCCGGCAGCAGCGGCGTTAGTGGTGGTACCGGTGGCGTTGCTGGGCATGCGGTTCCACATCCGAGGCGGTGGCTCGATCCATCTGGAATGGATAAGCTTCACGGCGATATCACTATTTCGCTACTGCGTTCTTGGAGAAATCGGTGGAATGATTTCGCAGAGTTGAACCAGCTTCTCACGTATCCGGTCACGGAACAGATGGCCGCTTTTCGCATGGCCTAGACTCTACGATGCAACAGGTGGTAGAAGTGGCATTGGGGATCACACCCGCAACAGTTACGACCCCCAACCAAGTGCTTGACCTCATCGCGGATTACATCCGGGCGAAACGCAATGTGGCACTAGACCGAGTGGCGTTTGAAGAACGTCGTCAAGGTCCATCAGAATCGTTCGATGATTTTTACATCGGCCTGCGCCGTCTAGCAGAAGCAGCAGATTTATGTGGTGCGTGTTCCGAAACGAGACTGGTGACTCGTATCATCGCCGGGACGCGCGACGCTGAGACGAAGAAGAAATTATTGGCCATCAGTCCTTTCCCCTGTTTGCAGGTGGCGGTCAACATTTGTCGCAGCGAAGAGTCGGCCCGTGCGAACGAGCGCACTCTGAGTGGACAATCCGGTGTTGCAGCTATTCACCCCAAGAACGGCAAGGTTGACAATCGTTCATTGAACGAGTGCGGAGCGTGTGGCCGCTCGACCCATGTGAATGGGGCGACATGTCCGGCGATGGGCAAGAATTGCCATGCATGTGGAAAGCCTGATCATTTTTCTCCCAGATGCCCCACTCGCGACAAAGGGAAATTCGGGGCAAATGGAGGAATGGGCGTCGGATCTAAATCCAAAATGGCCCACATAACCATCGGAAATGTCCAAGATACTCATCGGCGGCGCTGCTCTCCGACCATATTGTTGGACGTGATTCGTGACGATGGCAGTGTCGGTGTTCAAATCAGTGACGTTATTCCCGATCCAGGTGCTGAGGTCAGTGTCGGTGGCCGCGACGTTATGGCAGCTTTGGGCCTAGTTGAAAAGGATCTGGCGGCTTCGTCATTTGACCTAGTGATGGCCGACAGATCATCTCCGTTGTTATCCATCGGACAGCGAGACATTCATGTCCGGTATGGAGATCGGAGCGCTCATATCACGATTGTGTTCTGCCCGGAAATCCGCGGCATGCTCTTATGCCGGTTGGATTGCGTCGAGTTAAATATTTTGCATCGACAATACCCGAAGCCGCTGTCTCGAGTGCGTTCGGTTACGTTTTCATTGCCGGAGGAAAATCCACCAAGTGACACAACTTCCACTTCATCTGGCGGGACGTTTCTCAAGGATATTTACACCCCCATGGAGCCTACCGCGGAGCAGATTTCGACCATCGAAGCGGCTATCAGCGCCGAGTTTGAAGTGGTTTTTAACCAGGAAGAGGGGTTACGCAAAATGGCAGGCCCGGATATGGTAATTCAGCTCCGCGACGATGCAGTCCCATTTTATGTCAATGGTGCGCGACCCATTGCTTTCGGGGATCGTTCTGACGTGAAACGTGTGCTAGACGACCTGGTGGCGAAAAAGGTGATCGTGGCAGTTAGCCAGGCGTCGGAGTGGGCCGCTCCATTAGTCGTCATTCGGAATGCAAAAACTGGAAAAATTCGTATATGTGTCGATCATACACGCCTAAACAAATTCGTGTTACGGCCTACCCATCCAACGCGTACACCACGCGACGCGGTAGCGGAAGTGGATAGTGAAAGCCGATATTTCACAAGCTTCGATGCGGCCAACGGGTATTATCAGATACCCCTCCATCCCTCCTGCCAACACCTGACTACGTTTATGACCCCCTGGGGTCGATACAAATTCCTTCGCGCGTCCATGGGATTATGTTGTTCCGGGGACGAGTACAATCGGCGAGCGGATGTCGCGTTTGCAGCATTGTCTTACACCGTGAGAGTGGTTGACGACTTGCTGCGATATGACCGGACATTTCCAGCCCACGTCGCGGGAGTATGTGCAGTATTGCAGGCAGCGCGGACGGCAGGAATCACCTTCAGCAAGGAGAAATTTCGGTTTGCTCAATCCCGCATTTCTTGGGTCGGATATGATATCCGGCACGGCGGCATCACCATCGAGGAAGAAAAACTCAAAGCGCTGTCGCATTTTCCCAAGCCAACCAACATATCAGAGCTGCGTTCTTTCATGGGGTTGGTTGAACAATTGGCGGGATTTTCTACTGAAGTGGCGGCGGCCAAGAGTCCCCTTCGTCCACTTCTCAGCACGCGCAATCCTTTCGTATGGACCAAAGATCATGATCGGACTTTCGAGGCTGTAAAACTGGCCCTTATCTCTCCGCCTGTGTTGGTGCACTTCGACCCCATGCGTGAAACGACAATCCAGGTCGATGCCTCGCGAAAACACGGTATGGGATATGCGCTTTTACAACGACATGGCGATTCCTGGAAGCTGGTGGACGCCAATTCTCGCTGGTGCTCGGATACGGAGTCGAGATATGCAGTGGTGGAACTTGAGTTGGCAGCGGTGGAATGGGCAATCCGGAAATGCCGACTTTACTTATCCGGATTACCCAATTTTACATTGGTGGTGGATCACCAAGCATTGGTGGCCATATTGGATCGATACACATTGGATGCTATCGATAATCCCAAGATCCAGCGCCTGAAGGAGCGTCTCTCCCCGTACGCCTTCACAACGATATGGCGGAAGGGAAAAGACCACGCTATTCCCGATGCATTATCGCGGGCACCTATGAATGATCCGGCGGTGGACGATGAATGCGTCGGAGCGGAGTTGGCGTATTCCGTGCGTCGCATCACACTTCAAGGCATCAGCAGCATTTGCAGCCCACATGACGAGTCGGATCTCTCGAGCCATTTGACGGATAATCTATTCGAAAACTTGCGAGTGATGGCATCAGCGGACCCCCATTACGTCGATCTGGTGGCCGCCGTGGAATCCGGATTTGCTGTCGACCGTGCGCGCACCCCCGATCACATCCGGCAATTCTGGTCGATTCGGAATCATTTATCAGTGGATAATGGCATCGTCCTATACGGTTCACGAATCGTCGTACCCATGGCGGCACGTCAGGACATGTTGAACAAGCTGCATGCGGCTTACCAGGGCATTGTCAGGACGAAAAGGCGCGCCCAGCAGACGATCTACTGGCCTGGAATCACGAATGATGTGACCATGCTCATCGAGCGATGCGCTACATGCCAGGAGCGTTTGCCGAGCCATTGCCAGGAGCCGATGATGTCAGACCCGCCACCAACATACGTTTTCCAAGACGTGTCTGCAGATTTGTTTCAGCACGGATCACTACATGTGCTGGTGTACGCCGACAGGCTATCCGGTTGGCCGGTGGTACATCAATGGCGACGCGATCCGACTGCACGTGAAGTGGTGCAAGCCGTTGTAAGTAATTTCGTGGAACTGGGTGTGCCGATGCGATTCCGATCGGATGGCGGCCCCCAATTCAGTGCCGGAATTTTCGGAATAATCGGAATAATCGGAAGGCGGTAAAGGAGTTGGTGGCAAAGCTAGCACCATCAGGCGACTTAACATCGGAAGCCTTCCTCACCGGACTCCTAGAATTCCGTAATATGCCACATGAAAGTGGTTTGTCGCCGGCCCAGATAGTGTTCGGTCATCAACTTCGGTCTATCATACCAGCCCACCGATCATCATACGCAAGCCAATGGAAAGAAGCGATAGCGGCACGGGAGCATAAGGCGGCAGCTGATGCTGCAGTCCGCTTTCGTTACGACGCCAGGACGCGCCCTCTCCGTCCGCTATCCATCGGTTCGTCGGTAAGAGTGCAAGACCCGGACACAAAATTATGGGACCGCGTTGGTGTAATAGTGGCGATCGGGCGATACCGCTCGTATCGCATCAAATTTGCGAGTGGCAGCGTTTTGTGGCGAAACAGGCGATTCCTCCGCTTGTTGGTTCCAGCGACATCGGCGGAGGAGGTGGAATCATCTTCCACGAGCGGTGCTGGAGGTGAAACGGCAGCAGGCGATCCCGATTACACGTCTACTGGGCAGCGACCACTACCGGCCCCATCGGGTGCGACGCCTCGCAGAAGCCCCCGCACACGCAAGCCGCGAGTCATTATTTCTGTTTAATTTGTTATGTGAAGAATGTATTCCTCCCCGCAATTATCTCCATGTTATGTTCCAACTATCCTCCAATCCCGTCGACGTGCGCGGTATTTCCCATGTATCTTCGTCGCCTTCATCTATTTTCTTATCGTTGACCTATATTGTCTCCGGCGCCGCCATTCGGTGAAGATTGGCCATCGCTGTAGAGCGGCGGCTCGGGAAGGGTTGTGATGTATGTGTGTGGATCATGTCTGTCAAGTGTGTATGTGTGATATTGGTAGCGCAAAGAAAACGCCGCTAGAGGAGCGGCGAGCGCGGTGGCTGAGGGGTCATTCGGGCTCGCTTTCTGATGCGATCAAGTAATACTTTCATGTCCGTCTCATCTTACATTCTCGTGGACTCCCCGTGTGTAGTTTAAATACAGTGGCGATCCTTCGATCGCATACAGACACAACACAGTACAGTACAGTTTAGTATAGTATAGTACAGTACAGTACAGTACAGTACAGTACAGTATAGTAAAGTACAGTACAGTATAGTATAGTAAAGTACAGTATGTTACAGTATAGTACAGTAAAAAATAACATTACAGTAAAATCATATTTAACACACGAAATTAACAAATAGTTACCTACTTAAAACAACAACAACATACCTAAATCCAGATCATTTTCCACATACTTCTGAGAAATTTCACTCCACCAATAATACGTTAGTGTTAAGATCTGATGAATCGTTAGATGAGATTTGTGAAACCAAGAATATCTTCTAATAGTAAATTTTTTAGAACACAACTTTGTTTTGTTAGTACTACCATTAACTCCAATTCTATTATTACATTTCAGTTGGCAACCATCAATGACAGTAGTAGAAGGAATCTATTAATAAATGTAAATAATACAACTAATATATTAGTACATAGCTTATTGTAAATAATTACCAATGTTAGTTGCCCAGAACACTGAAGACAATACGATGACACACTGGTATCAATAAATCCAATTTCCACTAAGTATCTGTACAAATCCATTGGAGTAAGCACAGAACAAATCATTGTTATGGTAAAAGATGTCCAACACAGTTCATCAAATGGTATTTGTGATTTTGAAATAGATTTCCTTTATTTGCATTTAAAATAAAACTTTTCAAGCATTTCACTATTACTCTTAATAATATCACTTGAGGAACTCATGAAAATAGATACATTAGTAGCCATACCTCAATCAATACTAATATTAAGTAACAACACACCCCTAAATATTAATTAATTAAGTATAGTAAAAAAAATCCTAACTTAATTATCAAAGACCTACAATACTTAACTAAACAATACTTTTTAAAATGTCGTAATACAAATAAAGTAAATACTACAATCACTTTATCATCTTAATAACCAATTGAATATACTGAAGCCTAAACATATAATAACAAATTTACCTCCGACAACTGGATTTGAACCCACAACCTTTTAATTTACAATCCAGTGCTATACCACTGAGCTAGCAGAATACTGACTTCATACAAATGTTTGGCAATATCTATATACGAATTTAATTTATATTACCAATTAATGACGGCAACATTGCATTCCAACAGTTGGCAACATTGGAATTTAAGCCGAACATTTATTCAGTTTACAAGTAAATACAGATCAGTTCAGTATACTTGCTTCTCTGAATTAAGTAAAAGTAAAGTTGGAATTTAAGCAGACCATTTATTCAGTTTAAAAGTAAATACATATCAGTTCAGTATACTTTTAAGTAAAAGTAAAGTAACAATAAAGTATACTTTGGTCGGGTAAAATAGACTTTATCCGAGAATTTGTTACAATCTGATGAGCATGCTGATGTTGATGATGAAACTGAAACTGTTGAGTAAAAAAAATTACAAATCATACCAAAAAAATACAAATCATACAAAAAAAAAATACAAATCATCTCAAGTAGTTGTTGGCCAAGAATTTCCTAATTATGTAAAGGTATAAATAGGATAAGCGTTGAATGTTTACATTAAACCTAATAATAACTTTTCATAAGGAACAACTTGCTGGAAAGACGACGAAGAGTCGTAATAAGAGAGAACTGAGGAACGGCCCAAGTACAAAAAAGAACTAGAATGAGTAATTTAAAAAATCAGATGTGTAATATGAGTGATGATTCAGGAATGTATTGGTGAAGTTTTTTTCATTTACTGTGCCTCACACCTAGCATTAGATATCAATAAAGCTTTATTTTTAAATTCTGAATTAGATGGCAAATATGGCACGTGAAAATGAAGGCAATTTCCTATGTCTGTTGATGAGTAAAAACGAAGTTAAATTTTCGTCAGACCTAATTTTGGAAGGGCTATTTGCCAAAGAAATAGAGAACCCCCAAGAATTTCGCGAGGTACAAAAGCTATGGAATACCGAAATTGATAAGTTACAAGGTATGCAATTTAATCGTTTTGAATGCATAATATCTCGATTGTCACAAAAAATATTTTATTTCATACAGAAGCTCCCATGTTAACCAGAGATTGGTAAGAACAAAAAACAAGGAGAGATGAAAAAATAAAAGAATTAAAGAAATCAAATCGACTGAACTCTTCTTCAAAGAAATTAGCATTTGACGAATTCAGCAATCTTCAAGAGCAGAATTCTGCTTCAGTCAGTGTTCCTACAGAGAGCCCATCTACGGTCTCATCTGATGGGTTGCAGACTCTAATACCTCAAAACTGCAAGCTCATTCCAACCGTAATGCCTTGACAATCTCACCTGCCCCGCAACTTCTACTGGAAAACTTCCCGCTCCTACTAGCCAGACTGTCTTGAGCGTTACACCTGTACAGTGCAATGCTACTCGAAAACTGCCAGCTCCTGTAAGCCAGACTGCCTTGAATGTCCCATCTGTTCAACCAACGTCTAGAATAGAGAAAATGTCCATTTCTGTAAGACGTTTTACCTCGATTGTGTCAACGGTAATGCAGACCTGTGATGAAAATGAGAAACTGCCAGCTCATACTACCCGAACAGCTGCATCCCCTACTCAATCCTGCTCTCTTCCGCCAAATACTAATAATACTTGGATTGTTATTTTTAAGAAACAAGTCGATGGTACAACTGATAAGGTATGATTGAATAGAAAAATGCAACATGGTTTACCTAATGAAAATTTCTATTTTAGATGAAGATCCCTAAATTCAATGAAAATCAGGTATGTACCCACATAACACAAGGCAGTCCGTCGGATGTCTGACAGATGTCGGGGTCATATGTTGAGTACATCTTTTTGATATCCTCCGGACAGCCCGATATCCGATTTGGATGTCGTATGGATGTAATTTTTTTTGGTTTTGACCGCCCTCAACAGCGCCGTCGGACATTCTAAGGATATCCGAACGGGCTTTGATTTGGCTATAAATATGACATATATTGGATCTCTAATCTAGAAAAAACATTAGGCTATATCAGGATTCGAACCCGGGTCTCCCGCACCACAGTCGAAAATTATTCCACTGTGCCAATCAACAGATCAATTGTATATCATTTTCGAACCATACAATGGAATTATTGTAAAACACTTGAGCTTTTTCGATAACAAATCACATACAGGATTTTTAAGAAGTCAAGATGATGTCGAACTTAGGTTAAACCAGAAGTGTATAAATTGAAATTAAACAATTTATGCTAAGTAATTTTTTGAATTTTAAACTTTAGAGTTTAAAGTAGTTTTTTTTAATTTGAAATTAAAATCCTATCATAAGTATACTTGCTTCGAATATTATTAAACAGTGTTCTATCGAATAAGAAAAAACTTGATTCGTTTTGTAAACAAATACGAATAAGTAGTACAAACGAATACGAATAACGAATAACGAATAAAAAGGATGTTTTATTCGCAAATACGAATAATATTCGAATAACGAATAAATTTTCAATTAAAATATCCAGAGTCATAGACCCCTGGTTGCTCCACTATGGCTATGTTCCCTCTCAGAAAAGGGGTACCTTCTCGCGGGAACACTATACGAAAAAACGAGGATTTTAGTGCGGAGCGTAAGAGTAATTTTCCGCCAGGTGCGAGCCCCACCTGGCTATAAATGAGCCTGTGCGTGGAGTGAACACCAACACACCTGCAAGAGGCGCCCTCGTCTGGTGGAAAACGTCTAGTGTTTCCCGCAAAAGGGTACCCCTTTTCTAAGAGGGAAAATAGCCATAGTGGAGCAACCAGGGGTCTATGGCTCTGGAATATCATAGACAACGAAGTGGAAGACCGCTAACGCCTATATCCCCCTGTAGCGATGCGCGTCACATGCCGCATGGTAGCGCTGAGTCCGATAATATAATAATTTTGGGTTTCCCTACTGATCCAATGCTTCACACACCGTCATTTAAAAATGAAATCATGCACGTTATCACTTTGGTATGCACATGTAAATTAAGCGCAAAAATTCAGCATATCGTGTGAATTATTTCATATTTTTAGTGGTTGGGTAACGTTCGTTCATATAATGTTTTTTTTCCCCATTATTTTCCCCCATGCAGCGTTTCACGATTGATACAAACTTGTTTCGGAAAATATAGACATCGGAAAATATAGACATCGTTTAATTTATTTTTTCTTTCCCACATATGCATATATCTTTATACAGAATGATGATCAATTTATTTTTTAAAAGATGTGGAACTTATTTAGAGGTTGTTTTTTTTACGCATGTATTGCTTTGTTAACGGAATTTACCTAAAAATTTATCATTTGCAAAAAGCTAAATAAGCTGTGTAATGTTCATTAAATATTACTAAAATTTGTGGCTAATAGATCAGAGGATGAACGTATTTTAACTTGTATGTTGTATATTTATAGACATATTATAACGATACTTCCGGCTGACTTTTTCCATGTACTATTAGGCCCACGCCATTATTATTATCTACCATCTTTTATTGCAGTTTTTATCGTTCGACATTGTATTTCAGAATCATTCTTCACAGAAAACCCATGGCATGCAACGAATTATTCAGATACATTATCATCCATTTCGGAGTGATCGTAATAAATGTCGTTGAACTCTTCTTCATCAAAGATCCGTTGTAAAGCAATTTTGCAAAGTTCCGCCAGTGACCAAACCATAACACCTCGTAGGGAAAATCCATGCATAGAAAAACAGTTATGATCGATCAAGTTTAGCTTGATTGAACTTTATAAATTACCTGGCAGACCAAAGAATGAGCTTTTCCGTGAAATCGCGATAGGAAGGGTTCCATATTTGAAGTTAAGCTCAAATACTTTAATCGTAGTCTCCCAAGTGTTTCAGCGAGTTTCCGGGTGTTACTAAACTATGGACTTGGACAGTCCAAAATGGACTACTTAAATATGGACTTCGATCCAAAACTATGGACTTCACCAGATGGCACTGCCTGTCACAGTCCATATTTTAGAACTTGAACGCCTCACCAATGGCCATACTAAACTATAGACTTTTCCTGGAAAGTATGGACTTTATCCAAATTAATCAACTGGAGTTTTTGGTTAAGCTGTCCGCTAACAACTGTATATTTCTCATTCCTTTAGTTGTATGAAATTCATGTAGTTGTACGAAATTCATATGTAGTGCATTATAAGGCAAAAATAAACACATTTCCACCCTTTTTTTATTTAGTTAAGCCATTATTTCGTAGCATGTTATTAAGTCTGCTAGCATAAAACGTATTAAATTAAATTACCCAGAGAACTAGAAAGAAATAAAAATTTGCTTTTATAAATCTAAGATCTAACTTGCTACAACATGCGGACATATAATAACGGGAAAAGTTGCGAACACAGAAAAGGCTACTGCAGTGGCCACGATATTTTCTATTGTTTATCAAATATCTCTACATTAATTACATGCCAAATTTTGATTTAAGATTTTTTGTCATAGGTTTCAGTTAACCTTTTTTAAATAAAACTATTATCCACTTATGCCCACATGTGAAGCTTTTGTTGAAATTGGTTTCGGCCGGTTTTTGTAAATGTGTAGACATTCGACAGTTATCTATGTATTTGCTTCATTTTTTAAAATTTATTTTAAATACATTCACATAATTGGTAATTGAATATTAAATGCGTTGCCGAAAGTGGTTTAGAAGATGCGTCATAACAACGGTGACCTTCATTTAACCTAGGGGGATTTAGTAATAGGGTTAGGGTCTTTAGAAGTAAGAGATCCCTCGTTGTCTTCATTCGATTGTGATTGTTCGTGCATTGTGCAATACCTTAAGTACGTGATTCGAGTGTTACAAAAATGGTGAAAACAAAGGTACCCTCAAAGGAGTGCTTAGAAGACTTATTGCAGCTTTTTGAACCAGAATCCAAGCTGCAAATTCTAACTGAAGTGCCGCTTTTACCAGAAGCTTGTTTTTCCTATATTTTTAAATGGAAACCAGAATTTCGCAATGAAAAACATTGGCGAAGCGATGGATATAGGTGGGTTCAGGGAGCAACTCAAATGGTTATGAGCAAAAACGGAGCGAAGTGCACCAAGTTTTATTTTAAGGCCCAGGTGGAGAACACAAGTGTAACAGATGATGTAACAGATGTAACAGTTTTCAAAAACGAGCAATTGTTTGCTCCATGTATCCAAACCGAGTGTTAATAAGATATTTGGGAGACGAAAAAAGTGCTAAAATGTTTGCCCACGGTAACTCGAAAAATCCCAACAAGAAATTTACTCGAACAAAGGATTCGGAGCTGCAAAAATTAAAGATGGAAAAGGACAAACATCCGGTGAAAGTGTATAGTGAAAAGTTGGTGGAGGCATTAGTGAACGAAGTTATAGATGAAAGACAAAAAATAGATGTAGTTTGGGACTTGCGTTTAGGTGACGATGAAATTTATCATCTAATTGAGCTAAAACAAGAAACTGATTTTATCCATGACATTGTTCTCTCTCCTTATCAAATCGTCACTTGCTTCAGTAAAGGTAAGATTTTTACACGATTGTTTGTTATGTTACAATGCATCTGTATTTACTATGAACAACTATTTTAGAAACTCTTGGGAACTTCCAAAAACTCATTGATCGCGATAATTTGCCATCAATATGCCTGTCGTACGACACAGCATTTGAAATGGGAGATTTTTATGTTTCTATATAACCTTACGACACACGGAATTTGAGGAAACCACCGTGATTCCTCTCATGTTTTTGATCCACATGGAGAGGATTGAATATGTTCATAGTTTTTTCTTTTCGCGGGTTGCTGAACTCATTCCTGAAATAGCAAGCTCTAAGAAAATTGTCATCGTCACCGGTAATGAAAAAGCCATTACGAATGCTGTTTCCAAGACATGGCCTGATATTCCTCTTTTTCGTTGCTGGATACATGTGTGGCAAAATATTAAACTCCAATTAAGGAAATTTAATATTCGACATAAAGTTGGGGTTTCAAACTACAAGACTGATTTTATAATTCTTTTACTTCAGAAATCGGAAAAATCGTACAAGTCCGTTCTCGCTAGATTTTATTTGAATAAATGGGACAAGTTTTGAAATGCATACTTTTCATGAAATCAAAGCAAAAATTAAGATATTATTTATTTTCCAGAATTTTCCCACCTACTATGACAAAAACATTGATACTTATATTAACAAGATGGGATCATGGATTCTGCTAAAGTTTGGCATCAAACTGTTAACGAACAATCAATCGGAATCATTGAATGCCACAATGAAGCGGCTAATAAATTGAAAGAGACTGTCCATAGATCATATGGCAAATTCGTTGAGAATGATTGATGGTTTTTTTCTAATGAAAATTCGAAGAAGGAAGCTAGGGGGTCGGGATTACACATTATTGCCCCAGCTTCAAGAAAAATCTGCTGGAAGAGCTAAAATTGGTGAACTACCAGAATTTCAGTCTTTGAAAAGTATTAAATCTAATTAACAACTCTAATACCTGCGATTCAATACCTTTGTAAATTTAACTTAGGCAGGTTCTACCACTAGTTTATTTGAAACTGACTTCTGACACAAGAAATGGCGTCTGCCTTTACACAGGGAAAAATTCTAACAACGGCTATTGCCGATATCGGCCACCAAGAGGGCTCTGCTTGGCAGCGCCCCTGGCAGCCTACACAAAGTTTACAATTATAACATAAATTATAAGTCAAAAACAATAGGCCGTCTGACGGGCCTTCCAATTTTAGACATTCTCTCTTCTTGTGGACTTTGACAATCCGCAACATCCTCCCCGCCGGAATCGCCAGCGTCCTCGCGCGATTCCAAATTCTTCTTACGGAGCGGATTCTTCTTTCTCGTAGACGTAGTCTTCTCCACTGTGCCGATTTCAGTATCATCGACGGGCGTGTCGATATCGGCTTGAACTTCTAATGGATAGACAGTCTGGATGCTCCTGGTGGTTTCCTTACCCGAACGTAGTCGTAAAACAACCGCTCGCACCTTGGCGTCGGTTCCAGGTATCACTCCTGTAACAATAGCCGTCGGCCACGAAACACGTTTGATGTTAGGTTCTTTCAGCAGGACGATTTCGCCAGCACGCGGAATTCTTGTATCCTTTCCCTTGCGACAGTGAAATCGCTTAAGATCAGACAGGTATGACTCTTGCCACAGCCTCCACCATGTTAAAGCGTGTTCGCTCCTCTGCTTGTCCAGCTCGATGAGGTCATCACGGCTCATCTTCGTTGAGTCGGGTGACTCTGATGTAGCTCCAGGTTGTCTTCCGGTCAGCAACTTTTGTGGAGACAAAACTTCATAGGAATGTGCGTCGCCAGAAACATAAGTTAGGGGCCGTGAATTCACGATAGCTTCAATTTCCACCAGTATGGTGTGAAGTTGGTCGAAACTAACCTTCATTTTCCCCAGCACCTTTCTTAGCGGTTCTTTAACGGAGCGGACCATCCTCTCCCAAAACCCACCCCACCATGGAGCTAGGCTAGGAGAAAACTTCCATTCTATACCCTTACTTGAGATCCAGTTGGCTAGGGTAGGATCTTCCGTCACTAATTTTGCGGCACAAGTAAATGTTGACGCATTGTCACTGTAGATAATTTTACAATCTTCTCGGCGTGACATCATTCTTCTTAACGCGTACATAAAGGTTTGTGTTGTCAGATCAGTCACAAGCTCCAAATGCACAGCCCTTGTGACTGCACAAGTAAACAAACACGCATGCACTTTCTTTTCACCAACACGAGTTTTCTCGATATCGTTCCCATCACTGTCCTTTTCAATAAGAATCACTTCTTCTAGCACATACATTGGGCCGAAGTAGTCGATCCCGATCACTTCAAATGGCTGCGCTTTCTTGGTTCGATCCAATGGCATTGCAGCAGTTTCTTCATTAAAGGGACGCGATTGAACTCGTTGGCACTTTACACACTTTTTTATGACACTTTTAATCCGTTGGCGTGCACGAATGATCCAAAAACGATTTCATAAGAACGTCAGAGTGTTTTGGACACCAGCATGCTTCCGTTTAACATGATGATAGTAAATCATCATGTCGACAATTCTCTCGTTTGATGGAAGAAGGATGGGTGGATCGATGAGCAGTTCTTTTAGGGCCGGGCCTATTCTTCCAGTCACTCGGATGAGTTGCTCCTTTGCATCCCAAATGGGCCTGAGCGTATCAATACCGTGAAGCAGTTTACCATGTGGTTTTCCCTTTTGTGAGGACTCGTAGATTTCTGCAAATGTCCTTTTTTGAATGAGTTTTAAGATGAAGTTCTTGGTGACGGCGATTTCGTGAACAGAGAGACAGGAAACTTCCACTCCCCTGATCATTTCAGTTACTTTGCCGGGCGACTCCTTCCTAAAAATCCTAAACATCCAGGCGATTGTACGTAAAACTCTCAGATAACTGCTCGCTCTTGATACGAGTACGTCAAACCAATCCGAAGTACTATTAGCTGCAAGGATTTGCAGCTTCTGCTTCAATTTTGCTTCGATCTCCATCAATTGCATTACTTCTGATGTCAGCATATCTTGTTGCGGCCATTCCGTCTTTTCCAGTTTCAGCCAGGAGGGACCTCCCCACCAGGAAAAAGCCGCAACTAACTTCTTTGCTGTCAAGCTTCTTGATGCGTGGTCTGCTGGGTTGTCTTTCCCCGGACAATGTTTCCAGTGATCTGGCCCAAACCTCTTCTGGATGGCTTCAACTCTGTTTCTGACGAACATCTTCCAACGGTTTGCTTCTCCGCGAATCCATCCACGGGTTGCCGAATTGTAGAATTTGTTTGCTGATTTCTGCTAAGTCACCTTCATAGGACTCCAAATGTTTCTTCAGGACGGTCCTGAGCACTGCCGGGCTGCATGTGAGTCCAAATGGAAGCCTGTTCCATTTATAAAACTGCAGTGATCCTGGGACGTTTTCATCCTCTAGAAAAAACCTTAACGCTTCCGCGTCTTCTTTAAGTAGTTTCACCATTAGAAACGCTTGTTTAATGTCAGCTGTCCAGGCGATGGGGTTGAGCCTAAACTGTAAAATGATGTCAAGAATGTCTGGGTTCAGATTGGGTCCTTCTTCTAGGCAATCATTGGCGCTGAAACCCGTTTTCGGTTTTGCTGAACCATTGAAAACTGGCCTTACTCTGCTGGTGGTTTTATCTTTTCTGACAACCGGATGATGGGGCAGAACCGAAGATACCGTCGAATGACGTATCCGCCTTGGAAATGAACCTAAGTTCCTTTAATTTGCTGAACTCGGCTTCGTATGAAGTCTTCATCTCCTGGTCCCTGTCCAATCTTCTTATCAGTGCCTTTGCCTGACCTTCTGCCATGGCTTCATTCTTGCTGAGGTATTTTTTGTTCCCATTCCATGGGAGCGGTGCTACATAATGTCCATCAACATCTTGAGTGATTGACTCTGCATAGGTCTTCCACTGTACTGAAAGTGGCACCTTTTCCAGTGGATCTAGACTCTCTAGTTTCCACCATCTGGCAAAATCAATTTCTTCTTTTTTCGGGTCAGTTTCTTCATGTAAATCTTTGGGTGTTCCTAGTTTAGCTTTTAAGAGAAAGCTGATAGCCGTTGTAGACGATAACGCCACCTTCTCATCTTGCCCTAGTAATAGCCATCTCAATTTACTTTCTATCGCTCGAATACCTGTATTCGACACGATCTGTTTTGAGCCGAGAACCTTCCAGACTTGATTCGCTCCGATCAAGACGTCTATTTGGCAGGGTCCTGCTTTTCCGCTCAGTATACTGTCGTCGGCTAGTTGGTATCCTTGTTTCCAAAGTTCGCTGACGAATTCAGTCTTACTCGACCCAGCAATTTTCCCGATTTCGGGTTGCTCTATTGCTTCAAGTTCAATATCTTCCGCTTGTGGGATTGTTCCGCGAAGTCGTAGCTTTCTTACGCTTCTATCCTTTTCTTGATGGATGTGTCCCACTGCTTGCAGCTTCAGATTGATTTTCCCGACTTCTTGTAGCCCTAAAGTCTGTGCCAATTCACTTCTAACAAGGGTTGCATTCGATCCTTGATCGATATAGGCGATAGCTTTATGCCACCCGTTTGGGCCCTCCACTACCACTGTTGCCGTTTGGACGTATACGCCACCAAATAGGCGTGCTTCGATTGAGAGAGGAGCGCCATCTGCTACTTTTAACATTGGAGACGCTGCCACAGTTGCTGTCACCGATTTCGGTTTAACTGCCTTGTTGCAGATAGACGTGTGGTGACCCATTCCGCACTTGTAGCATTTTCTTGTACTCGAACACTCTCTCACCTGATGATTTTGTCCCAGGCACTTCCAACACCTTTTTTCTTTCTTGATTAGCTCCAGTTTCTTCTCTAGGGTGATATCACATTTAGCCGGTGAATGTTTATCATTGCAGAATAAACATCTTCTTTTGACCGTAGGGTTCTGTTTCCTGTCTTTATATTCTGTAGCAGTGCCTGTGACTGCTAGTTCAGCTGTCGTTGGTGTGGTGGCAAATGTTACTTTTTGCGTTTTTTCGCTTGTTTCTGGTCTTGTTTTCTTCTTCTCTTGCTTCTCGGTTGAGTAAGCATACTCCCAATCTGCAGCTATTGAGTCGATGAAGGTAAAGAAATCTTCTAATGTCTTGTTGAACTGCCTGGTTTTGCCTTGCCATCGAGATTTTAGTTCAATTGGCAGTTTTCTTGTCAAGATTTCCATAATTG
This sequence comes from Daphnia magna, assembly GCF_020631705.1. Taxonomy (NCBI): domain Eukaryota; kingdom Metazoa; phylum Arthropoda; class Branchiopoda; order Diplostraca; family Daphniidae; genus Daphnia; species Daphnia magna. Next base: position 6,998,393 of record NC_059185.1, on the reverse strand, counting down.
CTTCATTCTGAGCTGTTTGTTGGTCTAAACTGCCGAGGTTTAAAGCATGGCCCATTGCCTTGTCATGTAGTTTCCGTAGTCCTTTTAAGTCCTCTTGGTGTTCTACTCTTGGAAGTTCTGTAATGGCAATATAATGGTCTGCTTTTACCGATCTCGGTTTGTTGTATTTCCCAGTCAAAATATCTATTGCTTTGATATAATTGTTTTCTGTCAGATCCAAGTACGATATCGCACCAGCTGCGTCCTCCGTTAAATGCAACTTCAGTCTGCTGAATTTCTCGATGGGTCTCATTGACGGATTCTTGTGGATCAGTGTGCGAAAAATTGCCCACCAATCCTCCCATTTGCTAAGATCTCCATCAAACTTGGTGATTTCTATCCGTGGTAACAGATGTGAAATGTTCCACGGGGTTGAAGGTACTTGCAGTTGCATCGTATTCATCGGTGGAGTTATTGTGCTTGGAGGTGTATTGTTTCCACTTGGAGCTGCTACTTGAAGTATGGGGCTTGCCATACTTGTTGTTACTACTGGTTTCTTTTTCTTCCAGTCGATGGTTATTTTGTGGAAACGATCGACGAACTCTTCATGCTGCACCAGGTACTTCTGTTGAACTTCGGGGGCTTGTTCCAACATAGGGATGATTGTTTCGTAATTTCTGATTAGTCGTTTCATCCTGTCATCGGCCAGCTCAAACGAAGTTTCAGCTTCCTGCAATCTGTTTTCAGAAGCTGCGGTTTCATAATTCTTTATGTCTTTATGAAGTTCTTTCTCCAAAACTTCTATGGTCACCGCCAACGTTGCTTGATTCAATCTCTTGGCAGCCATTTTTGTTGTGGAGTTCTACTGTTGATCTGAAAAAGTTGTCTAAATAACAATTATAGTGAGATATCCCAAGGCAATATTGTGTCTGAGAAAGCAACACAAAAACGAGTTTAAGAAGAAACAAAAGACTGTATTTTTGCGAAATCGCACACCTTTTTATTAACTCGAAACTAAATTCAACTTCTTGGGGATTTCCTTTTGCCACACCCTCTTTTTTTTTTTAGAATTCGGACTCCAACACCTGAAGAACGAATTCTTCCTCTTCCTCTCTCTTCACCGTTACCACTTGGCCTTCAGCACGGTCTTCAATTGCCACCTTGATGTTCTTTTTGTCTTTGTCTGGTACTCCTGCCCTCGCTGCAAAAATGTTGGAGACAATGATGGTCCTTACTGGGCGTACCTGTGGTGGATGCTGTTCACGATATCGTGCTGGGCATAGGCTCCTTAGTGGTGGTGGTATCAGTCTCGGTGCCAGCATCGGTGTTGGATATACCAATGGCCCTAGTGGAAGTGGGATGTGAGGGTAAATTTGTTCCTCTTTTACCACAACTATTGGTTGCCGTTGGTCTTCTGGCTTCAATGATTCCAGATATCTGGCCTTGTCTGCGTTGACTTGAAGGTTGGTTACTGCTACAGCATCACTGCGGGGCAGATACTTGATGGCCACGCTGTAGAATCCAGTCTAATAGAAGGCCAACTTCTCATCAATATGAACCCCCGTTGGTAGAGGTTGATAAGGCCTGGTAGGTGTAGGATGCAGTGGGTGAGGTCGTTCCCCAAACTTTACTTGAGCATGGAACTCTCCTAACCTCCTAATTTTCCCCAGGTACTGTGGAACAGGGTTAGTAAAGAGATCTTAACTTAAAACGTAGGCTTAATATACTCTCATCTTCTGGTGCTCTTCGAAGGTGTATGGCCTTTGCCTAGGGAGCATTGCCTATAGTGTAGTGTGACAACTGCGATTTGACCAAATGGGAATGGTTAGTTAGGAAACAGATAGGTCAAACAAACTTACACTATAAATTAATAGCGGGTTGAAAATTTCCCTAACACGTGATTCCTTACAACACGTGTTGAATATCTCACTCAAAGTCTACACTTTAAATTACGCCAATTACTTGGACGATATCGTCAGTCTCAAAAAAGGTTCGAAGGACCATGAAAAGTATTAAATCTAATTAACAACTCTAATACCTGCGATTCAATACCTTTGTAAATTTAACTTAGGCAGGTTCTACCACTAGTTTATTTGAAACTGACTTCTGACACAAGAAATGGCGTCTGCCTTTACACAGGGAAAAATTCTAACAACGGCTATTGCCGATATCGGCCACCAAGAGGGCTCTGCTTGGCAGCGCCCCTGGCAGCCTACACAAAGTTTACAATTATAACATAAATTATAAGTCAAAAACAATAGGCCGTCTGACGGGCCTTCCAATTTTAGACACTCTCTCTTCTTGTGGACTTTGACAATCCGCAACAGTCTTCAGAAGATTTGTTCAAAAAGATAAAATCTTCACGATCATCAAAACACGTAATAAAAATAAACAATGTAACGATAAATTGTATAAAAATATTATTGTATTTCAGGAAGAAGACACAGTCAATTCGTCAGAGAAACTGAAATCCGTGGTTTATCATATTCCTGGCGATAGTGTCAGACAACGAGCTATGGAAATCATAAGGGAAAACCGAATCCAGCTTGTACCATCACTCAAACATTGGTCAGTTGTCGGTTCATGCGGCGATATTTACGTCGTAACTTTGTTCAAAGCTGGTGTGCGGAACATGACATGCACCTGTGTAGCTTCTGCTCTTTGCTCACAAATTTTAGCTGCGATGTACAGCATCGACTGAGAAATGGCAACGAAGAAAAAGGAAAACATTACAGTGACGCAACGAAAGTCCAGAACGCGCGAACGGTATCGCAGGAGTGGATTGAAAAAACCTTCGCGACTGGAAAAACAACTTGAAAATCCTGTATTGAAGGTCTCAAATCAGCAAAAAAGAACCGACCCAGTCATTCATACGCCGGAAGAGCCTGATTCCTCGGAAATAGAGGAAAACTTATTGCCAAACAAACGGAATTTAAGAGAAGGTCGAGGGGTCGCCGAATCTTTTTCCCGAGGTTCACCCCTTGAGAAAAAGCGGAAAAAGGGGTAGAAATCACGGGAATTTAGGGAAATCACGGAAATTTGGGGAAATTGCGGAAATTTAGGAAAATCACGGAAATAAAAAAAAATTATCATTAAAACGTCCGATTAACTGCTTTAGATGATTCTTTAGTTAGTTTTAACTAATTCAGGTGTATTACTAGTGAATTACACGTGAAGTATTCTTATATTTTGTAGCAAAATGCCATAATTTTGATTTTTGAAGCATTCTTTTTATATCACGGCAACTCTGTAGTCGCTGAACAAGCGAAATGCAGCAGATGACGCATTGACGCGAAAAAGTGGCACCAAAATGGAAGATCTTGAAATAGACGTTTTCTATCCTTTGAGGAAAAATGGACTCAATCTGGCGTCTCATATGATTAATATTCTTAAAAAACTAGGATATAACTACCTTAGGACTCTTGCTCAAGTTGAAGACGCAGAATTTCTTCAAGCCGCTGTCGTAGAGTCTTTCGTTGATTGTGAAGAGTATTCGGCACTCCCTGAAGAACAGAAGAAAGCGTTATTGGGGCCAAAGTTTTGGAGGAATCCAACTCAATTTAAGTTTCAATTAGGAGAAAAGGCCGCCATTTCATCACTTAAGCCTCTATGTTCAGAATTACTGGCTAAGATGCCCTTAATTTTTCCATCTCCTAACTTTAACTCAACATCGAGCTCAACATCATCCGTATGTCCAAAGACCACATCCCTTAAAGTCTCAAAAAAGAGCGCCTGTCTTACTACTTCAAACTCTGCCAACAGCAGAATCACTGGAAACCAAGCTGCAAGCAATTTCTCTACTTATGCCAATATCCCTGATAAGAAGGGGACCGTTGATATTTCAGGAAAAAACATTGAGAATCACATACTTGACTGGTGCAAGAAAAGAGATAACATCGTCTATGACTCTGATGATTTTTACATCAAAAATTCAAACCAGCTCTACTGCAGGCCCTGTCATCATGCATACAAGTTTACTCTTGGGGTTAATGGCTATTGGAAAGCTACAAATTTTCTTCAACATATATCCTCCAAACACATTATTTCAAATTTAGGTACCAAGCTTTCTTTTATTAGAGAAACAGTTTAAATTATTGTCGCGGAGATATAGCTTAGTTAAATATTGCGGCATAAGTAAAAAGTTTTTAATTTTATTTTTTAGTTTGCAATAATAAGTCGAATGGACCAGCTGTTGTTGATAGAACTGTAGGGCAACCCAAGAAGGGAAAGAGATCAAGTGGAAATGTTTCAGAAAACTCAGGTAATTAGTTTGTTCGAATTTTTAATATTTAATCATTAAAAATAAATTTTTTATATCTTAGAGCAAGTTCGTTCGCATGAAAATCAAAAGAGATCTCAGACTGCCACTAGGACTGAAAAGGGTACCACCTCAAATGCAGGTGATAACAATATTCATTTATAATATAATCTTATTATTAATAGCTTTTCCCCTTATAAGATCCTACAGTGATGCCGGTTCATCCTTGAGCTCCGATGATAGTGAAAACGAAGAGTACCCAGTCATTTCCAGCAACGAAGAGTCAACACTAGAGAAGGAAGGATCTACCCAGGATGAAAAAACCAGTGAGGAGACAAGCTATGAAATAAAACGCAGTCGTTTGTTGAAGCATAACTCATGGAAGGGAAATAAAACTCTCACACAGTGCTCGTCATCTCTCTCACCTAATTTAAAGGCTACCATGAAGGCAACATCGATTAAACCAAAAAAATCAAGATCCGACAAGAGACGATCGGCCATGATACGAGCCAGTGCTTATGACCTTTGTCAATCTCTAATCTCGAATCACTTTAAAGTCGTCGACGATATCACAGCTCTTTCCAAGAGGAATGAGAACTTGAGCGCCCGACTTAAAGAAATGGTGGTTGCATTAAAGAAGCAGGGTCGTGCGCATCCTTTCAGTGTCCGGCAAGAATGCGAAGCTGAGACCATTTCTCTTCTGAAGCGGATAATGAGGCAAGCGGTTTCCCAATATTCTAAAAATAAAAAAGGCCGGCGTTACAACGATACTGTGCTTCTGGATTTTTCGCTTAGCCTTTGGATCGTTGGTGGCCCACAGACATATGAGATCCTATATGACAATATGCCGGGAGTTTTCCCTTCTCCTACTGTCATCCGAGGCAAGTTAGAAAAATATAATCCGTCATGTGTACCAGGTAAGCGTGTTCAAGCCGTCATTACATTCAACTTACCATTTCAAATAAATTCCCTTCGAATGTATCTCTCAGAATCTATATATCTTGATACGTTGTTGTACATCATCAAAGAAAACAACTACCCCAAGAAAGTGTTAATCTCTGAGGATGCAACTGCCATTATCCCTAAAAGAGAATTCCACTTGCGCTACAATTCCATCCTTGGGGGAAGTTTACCATTAGGAGAATCGGGCTTACCGGATCCGGATGGGGATGTCGTTAATTCGGCAATGGATATAATCCAAAACTTCAAACTCTACCCAGCTGCGACAGTTCAATTTGTCATCATGGCCCAGCCACTTGCAGATTCCGCACCACCGATCAGGACTGGGATATTTGCGAGCGACAATAAGGTAAGTATCTCTTGGTGTCAAAAGAAGACATGCCTTCATTAACGAACGATTGAAACAAGCTGGCCTGGAAAGAGTAATGACTGGGTCAGATGGAGATAGCCGCGAGATGAAATTTATGCTCCAGCACCTGGGGCTTGGTATGCGCGTATCTTATTTGAAGTATTCGAAGTACTCGGACGAGTATCGCTTCTTCCAACTCTGTCCAGGATTTGTGTGCAACATTATTTGCAGTGATTTTGTAATCCAAGACGTTCCTCACATAGCAACCAAGCTAAGAACGAAGCTTTTGAAACCTGAATTAATCCCTCTAGGAAATTATGTTGCAACTGCGAATGATCTTCAGTGTCTTCTCGAACAAAGATCGAAGGAGAAAACTCTTATTCGGCAAGGTTTGTTGATTATACATTTTTGTGCGAATTTAGCCCGAAAATTTTATTTCGATTGTATTAATTTTTTGTTCAGGTGACTTAATTTTAGCGGATAAAATGAATTTTGATGCTGCTGAGCGTATATCAAAGCCGGAAGTTCGCCAACTACTTCATGAAGTCTGGAAGGTTCGTAATGATTTCGTTAGTCTATCAATTTTAATTAAACGTCGATGCAAATCTTCACTCAGTTTTCAACTTATGTCATTAATTCTATCAGGGAGATGCTGATGGGACATCGTTTTATTTAGAGATGATGTACCTCGTTACATCAAGTTTCTTGGATAAGAGTCTATCTCCACTTGAACGGATCAACCGCATCTGGACTACAGTATTCTGCCTGCGGTATTGGCGGCTCTGGCTAACAAGTGATGGTATCTACTCCTTATCACAGAACTTTATCTCGTCAAATGCGTATTTGTCGATAGAAATCAACGCACACACCCTGCTCCTGGTCATCAGGAAGTTACGTCTCGAAAAAAATCCAGAACTACTTTTAACCTGGTTATTTGGAAGCCAACAATGTGAAAGTTTTTTTCGAACCTTGCGAGCGCTTTGTCCTGTCGGCCTTAACAAGCCTAATTTAACAGAGGGCGAGTTTCTTGATAGGGCCAGAAAAGCAGATGCACACCTTCATATTCAACAAAAAGGAGCTGAAAACTGCATCACTTACCGCCGATTTGAGCAAAAGAAAAATCGCAGTGGAGGCTCCTGGGAAGCTAAAATAGGAACGAGCCTTCCCACCGATGAAGAAATTGCCTATGAGCTCAGAAAATGTCAGCAGATTGCAAAACAGAAGATGAACAAACTTGGTGTTATTCTAACAGGAAAAGATTCGACCAACTTCTCCTTCTGTCCGTTACTTGGCCGACGGATAAGAAATAACATCATCCCCGAAAATGATTTTCAAGACAGTGACGATGACGAGAATCCAATTGAAGGAGATAATTTGTCTGATGAGACAGAATCCGATTCCTACGACCTTCAAGTATTGCGCTCTCTTCATCAAGCAAGTTTCAAAGATTTTAGTGAACGCCTCTCACATCAGTCATTCACCATTCCATTACCTGAAGGAAATCAAAGCTCCAATGGAGCCGCAGCTGAAGGTGCTAAAGAGATATTCTCCCCTTCTGCTTTCGTTAATATATTGGATTTGGAGGGAAACACTCGTTTGGTTCAAAAGACTACTATTTGCTGGTTCCTCGGGAGCGGGTTTAGAAAAATGAGCAACGATCGTATTCTCCGTGTACGTCAGTTAGCTACGTTTGCAGACACCAGAAAACTGATCGTAAATAAAGTGGAGTTCCGAAACGTTGTTAGAATCGACGACTGGTGTCTATTCAAAATCCTCCCCGACAGCAAGCAGGGATTCCGATTCCTCCTTGGAAGAGTTATTCAATTTAAAGCTAATTCGCGCTGGACAGACCGGACTAATCGCAACCGCTTTATTTATGAATGGAAATTTGGAACTGCTGACGTGGGCGTTAACTGTACTTGGTACCGCTTTGACGGTCAAGCAAAAAAATCGAAGACTATTTCTGAATCAGGATCCAAAATTGCCGTTTTTTCTCATGCGTTCCACCCATGTGATACATATATTTGCAGCTTACCTCCTCCTGACATCCCCTCTGGGGAAAAGGTGCTCTTTTCTCAACAAATTGTTGAATATGTAAAACCGTTTTTGTCGAAAATTTAAAATAAAAGCCCAGTTCAGGCATTGACGTATGCCCAACAAAATTTCGATGGCGGACACCCAGTGGCCTTTATTCCATTTTCTCGTGATTAATCCGGTGGGTAAAGGTAGGAAAAGCTAAAAAATACCGCGGAAAAATTGAGAAATCGTAGAAAAATAGGGAAATCACGGAAAAATAGGGAAATTGCAGAAAAATAGGGAAATTTAGGGAAATTACGGAAATTTAGGGAAATTGCGGAAATTTACGGAAATTTCGGAACGGAAAATACGGAAAAATTTTCCGAGGTGCACCCTGGAAGAGAGTCGGCGACCCATCGGAGAAGGTTCGATGTCACCCATCCCTCAAGCAGTAAAAAAATTGCAACAGCAAACGCGCTCCCGCTCATCATCACTGTCCAATACCGGATTTTCCGACAAACGTTCGCGATGTCTTGAGGATACAGAATCCTTCGGCAATGTTTCAAGCTCACCATCTACCTCACCGAGTAGGTCTGTTAAAAAACATTCCCGTTCCCCAACTCCTTCAGATACAATATTCATTGGCATGCGTTCACGCTCACCATTTGCCTCAGTTAATGGATCCACCGGAAAAATGCCTCTTTCACCATCACCTTACTTAAAGAATAGACCGGAAAAAATTCCACATCCACCTTCGCCTTCACTTACAGCGTCCGACGGCAAACGATACCGCTCACCGTCGCCTTCACTTACAGCGTCCGACGGTAAACGATCCCGCTCACCGTCGCCTTCACTTACAGCGTCCGACAGCAAACGATCCCGCTCACCGTCGCCTTTACTTAATACTAATATGGATGATGAGGTAACCTTGGTCACAAAGCTATCACTTTTTTTATTTTCTTCCATATTTTTCTTCTATTTATAGCCTGAAAATGCAAGTAACGTTGAACTGGAAGTCGCGATTGCTGAATCATTGTTCATGCAACCAGTTATCGTCAACCAAAGAAATGCAGAAATATTTGAAAGAGAAGAAATTCTCGAAATTGGAAAGCCAGAAAGCTGGCTGCCAATAAAAGTTATAAACGCGGCGATGGAACTCATTAGACAAAAATTACCTGAAGCTGGTGGTCTGTATTATTGCCAATGGGGGGCAATGCTACAGTACAATCCAGCCAACTCCCATAAGTGGATACAAATACTCAACAATAATAGGGACCACTGAATTGTAGCATGTAAAGGTTTTGATGTGGCTGGATCAAATCTTGTGTTGCTGTAGCACTGCAGCGGACATCAACCCGACCAGCATTTCATTTACTGCATAGCCCAGATTGAGAGAACTAAAAAAAAATTCTCAAAATCAGGCTAATACATTGTGAAAACCAAAAGAAAGGGGAAGCTGCGGATTATATGCCATCGCATTTGCGACAGCTCTGGCATTTTCATTTAATCCATCCGAATTGAGGTTTGATGGGTCACAAATGCGCTCCAATCTAATGAAATGCATTTCCGACGGCGCAATCATTCCTTTTCCGACCAAAGGACTCCGAACGCGTTCAAATTGGAGACCAAAGAAAAAAATCTCCATTCCCCTCTTCTGTGTGTGTCGGATGCCCGACTTTGGAGTTCATGAACTCCTTCCTAAAAATTTTCACGTTATGGTACAGTGCAACATTTGCAAAGAATATTTCCATTCAGGAATGCGAGAACATACCCGAATCTGCCATCAAGTGCAAAAAAGTGCCCTGGTATTGCTTATCTTGCATTTAAACGTTAAATTAATTTTTTTAATTTATTTTCTCAAATCAAGAATAATAAAACCTTTTTGCTTTGACACCAGTTGTTTGTTATGCGTGATACGTATCAACTTGGTATTGCACGATTCAAAAAATAAACTTGGAAATTCTGTAAAATGTATGTGTATTCTTAAATATTTAAAAATCTATAATATTTAAATTTCCGTGTGTAATTTGGGAAAGTTTATATTAGCATATTAGCACATATTAGGTGGTAGGCCAATAAGTGCACTTCCCGTACGCAACAGATAGCTTAGAAGTGCTTTTTCATTTTTTAAATTGATCCGTAAGCTTAGGTTTGCTAATGTTAGCTATAATACGTTTTACCAGTAAAAAACTTAGCTCACGCAAACTTAAGCAAGCTGGATTTTTCCATTCTGCGGTTAGTAGAAATCAATCATGCTTTATTTTGCTAACTTTTGCTACGATTTCGGCGACTATTGCGATAGTTAGCTAAAAAATTATTTTTATAAGCTTATAATTATTTTCTTAACTTTTGTTGCCGTAAGTTTGAGTAAGCATGCTTTTGCTAAATTTTTTTATAGTTTTTAATGTGATAGGTTTTATTCAGCTCAATCCAACTTTTTTTTTCTTTGAAAAATAAAGCCCGCGACCGCTTTTTATTCATCATCACTATATCTTTGCGTTTGTTCTTCAATATATTTGTATATATACTGTATATATACTACATCCTATTATATTAATAATATATTAAATACTTATTCAATATTAATCAAAATATATTTCATAACTAATCAAAATGCCAACTGTGATGACGCCATCTGGCAACACCGCACCCGTCGGCTCTATATATAGGGGAGAACCCCTTCCCTCTGGGTCAGTCTCTGTCTGCTCTTCATAGAGCACTAGTCGCAGTTGTATCCAATACACGTTGATTCAAGCGGCATCCTATTCTCTCATTCTAAGTTCATCACATGGCGCAGATGGTAATTGTTTCAATGTTAGTACATTTATCGTGACAATTTATTGGTGAATTTCCCGACCAGAGTGATTGTGTACTGCAGTTTATGTGTCGTCACGACAGTATCGTTTTTGACCGCATGACTGCGCACGGCACTACCCAGTTGACTCTTGACGATTGTTTGGCCTAACATTTTGCCATGTTCTAATTCGTGGTCATCAAAAGGCATCTGACAGTTAACTATTGATTGGAGGTGAAATTCTTGCTCACATCGGTCCTTTTCATGATAGCGATCGTGATTTATGGGCAATTGAGCTGTTTTTTTTTTATTTGTTTTTGGAAAATTTTTTCGCCATGCTCTAGTCGATCCTTGTCATGGTAGCAATCGTGATTGATGGGCCACTGAGCGGTGTATTTTGAGTTTTTGTCCCCACATTGCAGTGGTATTTGTCGGCAACAAGCGTCCGTCTTTTTTCCGAGCTGGAGGAAGTGAGTGAATGGCTTGACATTGGCTGGCTTTGGGGCAATTACCGCAACATGGCGAGTACGGCATTCAAGCCGTATGGTAAACCTCCTCCTTTTGATTTAGATGAATACAAAGACTCTTTTGAATTATGGCACAAGAAATGGACAATTTTTTTCAGTTTGTCGACGATTGATTCGGCACTCGACGCAGATGATCGGGGCTTGTACAAGGCTCATACTCTGCTATCGTGTTTATCAACCGACACACTTCAAGCTGTACTTTCCATGGGCCTCACCGACGCTCAGCTTGACGACCATACGGTTGTCATCGACCATCTCCGTGCTCGTTGCAATGCCGGCCGCAACCGCCACGTGTGGCGCCAACAGTTCGCCGCCAAAAAGCAAGGCATTCAACAAGCAGCAGACGATTGGTTGTGCGAGTTGCGTGATTTAGCCCGTAAATGTGAATTTGCTACAGATTGTTGTGCTAGCTGTGAACCGACCCGCATATTAGGCCAACTACTTTTCGGCGTAGAAAGTGACGAAATTCGTGTTAAACTACTTGAACACGGAGCAACTTTATCACTAGATCAGACGCTGACAATTCTTCACCATATTATGCTCAATCCAATGACCGGGCTGAAGCAGAAATCGACTCAATGAAGACGCTCATCCGTGGATCATGGACAGTTGGCGCATTTAACGAAGAGAAATTCGCCAAAAGTATCCTGCTTTTCCGAAACGCGCCGCGATCTGGTGGTGCAAGTCCAGCACAGTTGATTTTCAACCGTCCGGTGCGTGACTGTCTACCAGCTCATCGCCGCTCATTCGCACCAGAATGGCAAAAAGCAGCCGATGTACTCGAGAAACGGGCGAGACGGTCCAAGGAGCTGCAAATAGCTCATTACAACAAGCATACGCGGCCCCTCGCTCCGTTTATCATCGGCAACCATGTCCTGATCCAGCATCCCATCAGTAAGCTGTGGTGTACCCCCGGAGTAATCGTAGAAGTCGGCCATCATCGAGACTACCTCATCAAGACTCCAACCGGGCGGATTTTTTGGCGCAATCGGCGTTTTCTTCGCCCTCGCGTACCCGTATTTCCAGCTACTACACCAGCTACTACACCAGTCCAGCCGGAAGTCGTTCAACCGCCGCAACCGGAACCAACCGAGCCACCGGTACGAGAGAATCCTGCTCCACCGATACAGCAAAATGCTGTTCCACCGGTGTTACGCCGTTCAACAAGGAAAAAACAGCCGCGGCGCCACTTCTTGCCAGCCGAGTGGACACAATAACACCCATCCCAGTCTCATGTTTACTTATTCATGGTTATGCATGTGTTGTGTGTCCCCAGTTATTATTTTTCTCTAACATGTTAAAGAGCATAGTTAACAATGTACAGTATCCTCCACAAAAAAAAGGCACCCCCCCCCCGGTAGCCCAAAAAATAAAAATTACTTATGAGCGCTAGATGGCATAGTTTTTAATTGCAAAATACAAACAAAAAAAGCATGCAACTTTTTTTGTTTGTTTTGATTTTCAAAAACGAGACGGTTGCCATGATTTCAGTATTTTTTGCTGCGAGCAAAATTTGGAAAACGGAGAATTCGAGAAAAAAGTCGGGGAAAGGCTAACCTCTGAATTGTTACCTTTCCCCCACCCCGACTTTTTTCTCAAGTTTTCCGTTTTCCATATTTTTTCGCGACATGAAAACTTATTGGAAACCATGGCAACCATTTGAAGCTGTGTGATTTCGACGGACGCGAAAGATTCCCGAAAAAAAGAAGAAGATTTTGCCCGTACACAGACCGCTTGGCAAAGCTTACTGAAAAAGACGCTTATCGTAAAAAATTAGCGAATGACAAAAAGACTTCAATTATGCTTTGAAGCTAACGGCTGGTGGAAGAAATATTAAACATATTTCATTTGTCAGTTTGTTTAAATTAAATAAATCCTCTTTAAAAAAAAATTTTTTAAATGTTTTCTTAGATTTATTTTCTAAATGCTATAATTTTATCCATCTTTAAAAATCGTCTGTAACCAATAAGTTTTCATGTTGCGAGAAAATATGAAAAACGGAAAACTTGAGAAAAAAGTCGGGGTGGGGGAAAGGTAACAATTCAGAGGTTAGCCTTTCCCCGACTTTTTTCTCGAATTCTCCGTTTTCCAAATTTTGCTCGCAGCAAAAAATACTGAAATCATGGCAACCGTCTCGTTTTTGCAGTCAAAACAAACAAAAAAAAAGTTGCATGCTTTTTTTTGTTTGTATTTTGCAATTAAAAACTATGCCATCTAGCGCTCATAAGTAATTTTTATTTTTTGGGCTACCGGGGGGGTGCCTCTTTTTTTTGGAGGATACTGTACGTTATCTTTGCTCATTGAAATGGGCGTGTGATGACGCCATCTGGCAACCCTGCACCCGTCGGCTCTATATATAGGGGAGAACCCCTTCCCTCTGGGTCAGACTCTGTCTGCTCTTCATAGAGCACTGGTCGCAGGTGTATCCAATACACGTTGATTCAAGCCGCATCCTATTCTCTCATTCTAAGTTTATCACACTTACTGCAAAATTTTTATTGTGCTGCAGAAATATTAATCAGTTTCTAAGTTGTTAACCAGCGCAGTTACAATAAACATGTTGGAAATAATATTGCATTTTGCTATTACACATTTTGTTACAATTTCTGATGGATCTATTGCGATCAATGAAGGACCAAGGCCAATCAACTTCATAGTCTGTCCGGGCAAATATGAGAAAGTCGTGCTTTCAATGGGAGCGGGTACATAATTTTTTTTCGAGTCCACACCCATTTCCCTACCGATTACAAGAGAACGGAACAACATGTTATTGCTGACAAGAAAAATAGATTCAATGAAAAAAAACATCCCATTTGAAAGCAAAGCGCAATGATTTGAGCGCTTGGGAGAGAGTGCGTATTGATTAGTAGTAAAAATGGATTTCGTGGACTGTATTTCAAGTCTGGGAAAGGACTGTACGGTCATACTATCAATATCTTCGGTATCAATTTTTAAATAGTTCATGAGCGCAACCTCTTCTTCCAAATTCAATTTTTTCGATTGTGGAGATCCAAGCAATTTTATTTCACCTTCTTTTATTGAAATGCTTAATTCACTGGATGATAACGGTAGATGAAGCGATTCGTGGAGAAAATCCCTAACGTCAGGTGGAAAAACTTGGCCCTCTTTTTCTATGCGAACAAATTTATCTCTTACGGCCATTTTCAGGAGATAGTTATTAACCATTTGCGCGGCAACTGCTTGTGACCAATGTTTTAAAATCAGTAGTTCGCCGTTGAACCATTCTGGTATTAAAGTCGAATAAGACCACAGACATCCCCAGTCCATGACGCACTGGGACAAGTGCATAAGAAAATGTACATTGATTCCCAATTGCTCAACACCATAAAGAATTTCAGTGTCCTTCACGAAAGTTTTAAATAGGACATCCCATTTCTTTACATCTACCGTAGAAACTTTTTGTTGCAATAATACATTCAACCCGTAGGATAAGAGACAAAAGTGATTAAAGAATTTTGGTGGTAAAATGTCTTCTAGTATTACATAGTAATAGAGAAAAAATGACCGTAACATAGATGCCTTCCAGTTAGGTAGGTCGTCTATAGTCCCAGCAGATCTTGAAACCTCATATGGAGGCTTGATATTCCTCAAACGGGTATTGACGATCGACATTTTTGACCGAATGAACCATGGACCCTGACTTCTTCTACCGGTAAAAAAGAGTTTAAGAAATTGCTTTACTACACCCAAACAAGTCCCGTGCATATATTCAGGCACACAGGCCTTCACATAATCGAAATGTGGTAGGATAGCAAAGGAAGTTTCCCCTTCGATACCATTTATCATTTTACCTGTTTCAAGGGCAAGTTTTACATCTCTTTTGTGTTGGGAAAGGGTGCGCAACTCTACCGATAAACCATTTTTTGGTTCGGGATAGACTCGAATGTTCCCCTTTCCGTTTGAGACTCTTACACCTTCCAACAAACAAAAATTACACCCAAATTGTCCATTAAACTGACCGCAATTCCATGGGATAGGGCGGGCCACCGTACCAGTCGTAGTAATCAACACAACCAGTCTGTATTTCCTGCCGTTCACTATGATTCCTTGTTCTTCAAGTTTTCGTAGTTCGGTAAGCGGCTGATCCATTATGGCTTTGGCTGGTGGTTTCTTATTTCCATACCATAAGGATAACAAAACCACGAAACCACGGCGAATTTTATACGGTGCCTCATTTATAATGGACATAAATGGCCAAAATGCATATTGACTAACCTTAAATCCAAATGTATAAGAATGTTAGTTTAATGTATGAAACAGGCTTTCTTCATTCAAAGAAAAACCCCTTGCAGCAGTAGTACCTTAAAGCAACTGGCACCATCCAAGTTTAGTTGCACTGTTATGGTATTTTCGTCAATCATTTTCTCTCTTCTTAACTTTCTGTACATATCTCCAGAATTAACATCACCACGGTAATTCGGGTCTTCGTCCCGCATCTGATCTTCCAAACCATGATGTTCGATGAAATATCTTACTTGTTTTTCAATTGGCAAAACCAATACATAAAAATCTTGTCGCTGGTCTTCATAGTAGTTATGTCCACATAATTTCTTCAGAATTGGCTTTTCCAGATTGTCTTTGTCTTTCATGGTTTGAAGTATGGAACTGCATTTTTTGTTCGAGCAAACCCATATTTTTGTGGTTTGAAATGTAAGGTGTTTATACTCCAGCAACAGCATATGGACACTCGAATGTTCTACATGATCAAATGCACTGGTCATTTGAAAAACTTTTTAATGTTGGCCCAAAAAAGCTTTTGTAAGACGACTTCCCAAATAAAAGGCAATACTGAGCAGTGGAAGATAAACAGTTGAGTGTATTTCATTGCGTTCAAACTAAAATAAATAATGACAAAATTGCAATATAGTGCAAGTTAATTGACTGGAAATGTGTTTAACCTCATCCACATCGGAACTCTTAATTGATATGCTGCAATCTTCAGTTTGATCTTCTACATCTTGAATGGAAAGTAATTGATCGGCATCATCACATCTAGCTTGTAATGTTGCTAATAGGCTTCCTTCAGTGTTTGCTGACTCAATTTTTCCATCGTAAACATGGTTTTGGGTAGCTAAACTCAATGCATGACTCTTGTGAATTTAAATAGTAATTAATACAACTAACTGAAAATATTTTACTTAAGAAACAACTTCGATACCTCACGAAGAGCGCCTGGACCCTGGTCTTGATCATGGTAAGGATCATGGTGGTCCGCAGCATCTACGTCTGGATCTTGGTCACAGAACCGTTTTGGGGATAAATCGGCCATCTCTGCATTAGTCTCTCTAACTGCCATTCTTTTCATTTGCCATCTTGACATGTTGGTCTTTTTATAGCACTTTAGGATAAGACTGAAGAAAATTTTCTTAAATACTTGGAACTTATTGTCAAAATTAGGACGCACCAAGATAACTTAAATTGTCCGTCTGTTTTACTATATTGCTGTCAAAGTATCGATGACCTGTCTGCTGGTACTGACTACTGAGTTGATGATTGATGTATGATAAATCCGGCAACGTGAAAGCTGTCCATCAGAAATCTGGCAAAAACCACAGATTGCTGGGCGCCAAAAAGCCATAAAACGCCGACACGCCGTTAAGTGATGTGCTGGATGTGTTGTAGTGTATATTGAGCTGCTGAGGTATTATTACGTGTTTTTTTTCACTGTAACACTCTATATATAGTTCTTTTTTTACGCAGTTTTTGCAGTAATTTCTGAAACTTAGGTGGTATGGCGGATTTAAGTGATCAGCTGTCTATGGATGGTAGTGTTGCCAGTGTTTCTCGGCCACTAACCATAGTTTCAAGACTGATGGTCCTGTTCGACTTTGTCGAGTATGCCCCTGGTGCAGGACTTCTTTCTCATGTGATAAGGCCACAATTACCAGAATCAGAAGAGGATGCAGTAGCAATGATGAAAATTTACGTTGGAAGTAAACGTCAACTGGCAATAAGGTAAAGTCTAAAGATCCTATTGAAGAATTTTTGCTATCATTAATTCTTTTATTCACTTTCAGGTGGAAAGCAAAGAAACCCAATAGTACATCATCTTGGCATTTGATTCCCCTTGTCTCAACTGCCAATTCCAAAGATACTGTTATTCGTGTTGGAAAGGCAGTACTGATTTCAGGTTCACCATCATTATTCCTTATTTTATTACACACAAATATTAATTAGTAATATGTTTTTCAGATGACAAAGATAGTTTTTCTACCATGCGAACAAAGATAATAAAAAGTCTTACGGCATCTGCTGATCGTAAAGTAGCAGACCGTCCCAAAGCTCAATGTCAGCTGTAGTTTTTGGAAGAGCAAGATAAGGCATCTTTTCCTGCTATGTTAAATTCCGGTCTTGACGGTGAAGCGGGGCAATTTAGTTCTGAAAAGCACCCTTACGAGGATATAGAGCAGGTTTGTATAGACAAAACTGTGTCATTTTTTTAAATCTTAAACTTAAAGATGTAATTCAAATTTTCACAGGAGCTTGCTGAAACTGATGTGAAAATCGCCAAATTGGAGGAAGACAACAGGCAACTAAAGCAGAAAGTCTTGGAGCTTCAAGAAAAAATCAGTGCGTTCAAGGAAGATCCAGTTCAACTCCTTACTGAAAGTGAGTTTCTAAATTTCATGTTTTTTTTACTAATACCTAATTAGATCTCCTTTTACATTACAGCTGTTCGGGCGCAGACGATTGTCGTACAGCGCTATATTGAACGACTGGAAGGAAATCAACCCGCAGTTGGCCAACTACCATGTACACCAGGGCCTTCACTGGATGCCGTAACTTCAATAAACTCCGAGAACACCCCTGTAAAATTTTTATTTCTAGGTTTCGTTTTTAAACTTAACAATATCCTCAAATCTTTAACAGGTTAAGCTCTATGGCAACATCAATATAGACAAACAAAAACTGAGGCAAGCCACGGTGACTGGGCGCATGAAAACCCAAAATCCAGTGAGGTGTCTGAATGCTACCGTCTCAGTTTTACTGTCTGGTTGGTGGACCAAATCGGAGCTCTCTCTCTTTAGTCTGGCCGGTAGAGCTTGCCCTAGTATACCCGGGAGTAAACCCAAGGCAAAGTTCCCAGAGGAAGTGATGGAGGCAATTGTCAGTAAGTTAATTTTTTTTTTAATTCCTGCTCTATTGATAAATTTATATTTTAATTCATTTAGAATTCTCGATTGCAAAACGGGAGTCTTGGCATAAAGTTCTCCTTACGGCCGATCAGATAAAAACTGCCATAGGAGATCGACTACTTGCTTGCCACACAAGCGAAAAAAAAATAAAATTGCAGGAAGCTGCTGCCCTTAATGTCGCTGGGAAAAAGGACTCGCTATCATTGCGCAACTCGGATCTTCAAATTGAAAATTGCAATAACGTCCCCTACAATGGTTCCGAAGAGTAACTTCAGCTGTTTTTAGTCATTCTATGACAATAAGTTATTAATTCTTAAGGTTACAAAGACAAGTTAATCTAGTGTAATGTTATTTCTTAACATGCTGTCGTTATCGCGGTGAATTTTGTGAGTTTTTTTTTTTTATTCTTTGAATATATGTTTACCGTTGTGCGGTATATGTTATTTATCCGGAAAAAATAAATATTGCGGTTGCAAAATCGCATTTTGAATTTCAAAATGTATTTATTTTATTAATATTGATACTTACAAAAAGAAAGCTTAATTCTAGAAGGCGTTTATAAGCATAAATTAGTTAGTAGTAACTTAGCTAACTCTAGCTAGGTATATTTACACTATAACATAAATAAGCATTTTTTAGCTAAATAGCTGAAAGCTATCGACAGCTAACTTGTTAATAGCTTTATTTAGCTCACGGTAAGTTTAGTGGTGGATGTTGCAGTTCTAAGCTTACCCAAAGTATAGTTTAAAGGCCTGTATTGATTTTTTATTCAAGCTTAAATAACCAAAAGTAAGCTTTCTGTGGCGTACGGGTTGTTAGGCACCAAAATCCATACCTAAATACTGGAAACGCCATGAAGTGAAGTCCATAGTTTTAGGACAAAGTCCATATTTTAGGTCCTTAAGTCCATGGTTTCGGACAGGCAGCGCCATCTAGTGAAGTCCATAGTTTTGGATCGAAGTCCATATTTTAGTAGTCCATTTTGGACTGTCCAAGTCCATAGTTTAGTAACACCCCGAATTTCCAATAACGACAGATGACATCGTAACAGAAAAATAAGATTCCTAGTTTCAAGGCAAATGAATGCAAGAATGCAATCAGGCGGTAAGTTTCTCCTTGATACATATTGGATACTTTTAGCATTACTCCATGTCTGCAGCAGAGTGAAACGATTCCTGTCTCATCAAGTCCTCTGTAGTACGTAGAGTCAGTTTTGCCAGCTTTAAAAGTTGACGATCCACAAGTTCCATGACCTTTAAGCTAAGGAAACAAAAAATAATACGTTTTATTAGAAAATGCTTTTATAATAAACCATATTTGATAACACAAAGACTTACTATAGGAATCTCAGAATTTACATCTGCAATAAATTCGTTGAATTCCTCATCTCTGGCAATAGCAATGCCTTCAAATTAAGGAATACTACCGTGGCTATAGTTAGGTAAATTAAAAATGGTAATTGCATAATGAGGATTAATTATACACCTTTATACAACTTACTCGTTTGCTGATTCAAGCCTGTAGCATTTCATATTTGCATCACAATGGCATGCCAAAGGATCTGTGCCACAAGCTTTGCATTCCATGTTGTTGACACGCTTGATATCAGCTTCAATATGATAGTTACTGAATTTGAATTTTATGGAAGCCATTTCAAAATCCATTGGGCTGATTGTTGAACACTACATAAAACATATTAATAAATTAATGAAGAAGCCTATTAGAAATTAAACGAGGAACATATCGAGCTAATAGACTTACCCAGTTATGTTTTTCAAACAGATGTCTCAGAGTTTCAAGAAATTTTCTTTGGGAGATTCCTTGAATCATATGTTGCAAATGATACCAATATAGAAGTAGATTGCCACAGAACAAGTAACTACTTTCATCATCTGTAGTTCCCAGCCAAAATCTTGAAACGATGTAATCTGCAGTTCTACTTTCAATTTTTGGTACCACAAGTGGAACACTCAAATGCGGTGGATTTCACATCGAATCTATAAGACTATATTACTTTTATTTCTAATAGAAAAATTGCTGCTTATACATGGCTTCCAGACCTTTGGTTGTGAATACGGCAACATTCCTACACCCAGGTACACATTTTAGATCTGTAAATTTACATTGTCCACAAGTCAGGGGAAGTAAACATGGAACTGAAACATCTAATTGTGAAAATTTTAAATTATGTAAATGGGAAAAGTGTATATACATACTACAAGGTAAGTAAAAGAGTTATACCATACAAGTTTTTAAGATTTCACCCTTCGAAGAGAAAAATTCTTCTTGATTCAGGAATCTGTTGCATTTTTCAACAGTAAACACTCTGTTGTAGAATAGAATTTTAGTGTGAGTATTTATATCACATTCTATACACAAATGAAATCTGCAATCAATGCAGCGTACAGCTGCATCAGCATTGTGACAGCTTTAGCATTTTTGCTTTTAGAGTGCCTGAGAAGCAACAATATTTTCCTGTAATTTGGGTCTAAAATTGGCCCATTCATTCTCTATCTTGCTGACTCTTTTTCCCCAATCTCCAACTACATTTTTTACTTCCGTAACTTTTTTCACACTCCTAAACGTCTTCTTTGTCAAGTCTAACTGTGACTGTAGTTGGCTTGTGATATCTGTTAATCTTTAAAAAGTTGTTGTTTCAAATGTTTCTTGGACTGAAACAGGATTATCGTTATATTGAGCAGGCAGTTCACTAATTAGGTCTTGACCTACAGTGCCAAGCAGTTCCAAAGCTTTTTTTCAAACAAAAAAGTTTGAAAAAAGTTGAAACAAAATTTCTACGATTCCGTTTTGCGGCTCACCGCAGTACTGGATGTTACTGAGGAAACGAAATCGAAGAAACTTTTTTCAAACTTTTTTGAGTATCATTTTTTCATACAAATTTCACGGAATTCGATAGATCTCGACGAGTTCTATTCATTTCCGTAAAATTTATAATGTTTTGTTAATTGGTTTATTCAAAAACTAATTATGAAATTTTGCGCTTTTTGGGGGAAGGGGGGGACGCCCAAAACCAGATTCTTACAACCTCTCGTTCGACCATTTAGAACGACATTTTCTTACAAACTTGGTGCATTTCTGAAAGCCTATTTTGTCGTGCATCTAATGGTGCTATCGAATTTATTTTTAATCAAGTTTTTATTGCTTAATTTCTAGAAAAAATATACCACTATCAGAAGGCATTACTAGCTCTAACTAGTAGCACATTTTGGGAACAGAGGACTTTTGACGAAATTCAAATGTATTTACGATGCACTACTCGACTACTATGATTCTTTATTTTGATTTATTTAGACTCATTTTATTATGGACTCATTTACTGTGGTAAAATTATTGAGGACCCATAAAAAAAATCTTCTTGGCACGTACTTTGCGCACGCGTAAGTAGAACATTTTAATAAAATGAAGACACCGATAGAAATCATGAGAAAACAACTTATTTCAGCGGTAATGAAGAAAGTATTTTGCAAATGTAACCTAAAATTTTTTGGCAATAGAAGATTACTGCCTAATTCATTGCAATAGAATCGTCCACCGTTGAATCATCAATCTCTTTTGCATCACAATTATCAATGTTTTCACCAAAATCAGCCTCATCGTCGCTTAAAGGTTCCTCGTTGTCATCACTACTTTCACAATCGTTTTCATCGGGCACGGGCACACCTAAATTACACAACAAAGAAAAAATTGTAAGGTCCATAAAATGTAATGCATATATATAATATATACCTTGATGAAACACTTTTCCACCGCAGTTTACAAAGTGAGTTGGCAGAAGTATTTTATAGTGGTTTTCACTGAAGAGAGAACGTCGATGGAAGTAGTTGAATGTAGCTTCTGGTCACACTCATAGCAATATATGTCACAACAAGTATTGCATTTAGTGTAGAATTTTAAGTTCACGGAGCAATGACTGCAAATGTTTTGCACATAGCCTTTAGAAATTATGATTGGTTTGTAAAATTCTTCTAGAGAACTTTCCCAGTCATTCATTCTCTCTGCCAATCTTTCCTTCCAAGTCTTACGTGTCCTTCCATGTTGATGGTAGGAATTTCAGTTCCAGCTGTTTTAACTGCTTCACTTAACAATTCCATGGTCTGCGCCTGATCTTTTAGCAGCTTTCTTCTTTCAAGGTTGATATTTATGTTGCCTAGGTCACTTGCAGCAGTCATGACTTCAGTGTTGTTCTCGTCAACAAACAATGTATCAATACTATCCAAACGTTCTTGGGGTTCTTCAGCTTTCTCACCATGGTTGTCAAGAGCACAGGCAGCCATGACTTCAGTGTTGTTTTCTTCAAAATCACAGGTTAATAATTCAGCTTTCTTTTTTACTTGATTTGCCTTTTCACTTTTTGGGTTTCCTTGAGTTTTGTAGTCACCCAATTTAACGATGCCTGTTCCGACAAAAGACTTTTTCAGTCGCTTCAATCTTGAAAACTCGTTCCCTCTTTTGCGACGAGCCTTGTACTTTTTTTCTGAATCAGCACTCCTCATTTTAATCCCAACTTAGTTTTTTGTTTTTTTTATTTTTTTGTATTTAGGCGCCACTGGCCATGGCTGTTTGCCACTGGTTGCAGTTTACGGGCCACCTGGTGAAGCCCTTACACACCGCTGTTTCTGTTAATATACATTTACATTTTTCAAACAAGATTTTGGGGTAACAGGAGGGGGAAGTTGTGTTAATGTGGTTGTTTTTTAGTTTTGTTTTTAGTGTTGATCAGGGGGTTTAGATTCTTTCAATTAATTGTGTTTCTATGAGAATTGTAACTAGTTGTTTAGCTATTGCTCCTTGTGTGTGTTTAGGGATGTTGGGGTTGCATCCCATCAGTGTTGGTATGTCTAGGGGCAGAGAAACATTGTTTTTTAACAATGCGTTCGTCAGTTGTGTTCTGGCGTTGGAGTAGTGAGGGCAGTGAAGGAGTATGTGTGTAGTGTCTTCTTTTTCTTCGCATCCGTGTAAGCATTCTGGATTAATGTCCATGTCCGATTTGCTTAAAGTGTTATTAAGTTTGCAGTGGCCACTTTTGAGCCTAAAAAGTGCTGTCTGGATCTTTCTTCTTTTGTGGGTGTGCCAAGGGCACATGCCCATTCTCTGACGGTTGATCACTCCAGTGTTGGTAGAGATTGTTTATAATCTAGTTAAAACTTGCATTTTTAGCAGTCTTTCAGCTACATTTGGGCAGTGGCTCAACTGGTGACCTACGTTTGTGTGGCGTCCGGCGTTGGCTAGATTATATGCTGTTGCATTGCCTTGTATACCTGAGTGGCTTGGTATCCAGTAGAATTTTATTTTGGGGCCTGCTGAGTTGAAATTGACTATTTGATTTATTATTTTAGGTATTGTGTTGCTAGCTGTCCATTTGAAGTTCCTGATTGCCTCTATGGCTGCTTTGGAGTCGCAGTAGATGGTGATCATGTTCCAGTCTTGGTGGTATACGTGGGCCAGGGCTTGATTGATGGCTTCTAGTTCAACGTTGAAGCTGTTTGTTGATTCAGACAGCAGGAATGATTCTTTTATTTTCAATTTATGTATGAAGAATGCGCATGTTGACTTCCTGCTTGTCATGCATGTGGATCCATCCGTGTATATGGACAAGTGGTCTGGTGGTTCATCTTTGTTGATTGCTCTGAAGGTTGCAGACGTAAGGTGAGTGTTTTGTTTTGCTGCTGTTTTGCTCATAGGGAACAATTCGACGGGGATAGAAAATAGTTGCCATGGTGGTATGGGATCCGTGTATGGTTGATCGGATGGTTTGTTTCTTGGATGAATTTTGTTTGATAGCTTTAGCTCTCTTAGGTGGCGAACGGTTGATGGGGTGCTTCTGGTTTTCCACTCCTTGTTAGATTTTGACAGATAGTAGATTGTTGAGTATGCTGGATTCCATGGTTTGCTGCATAGCTTCATTAGCTAACTTTTGGCTAGTAGGTCCCATCTTTCTTTGAAGTTATTCCTGTTTCTGCCTGCATTAGTGCTATGGGGGTTGATCTCATGCCTCCTTGGATGAATCTTAATATGCTGTTATGATTTGTTTCTAGTTTTTGGATTCTTGTTTTCGGGGCTGATGAGATGACTGCGGCTCCATAGTCTATTTTGCTGCGGATGATTGCTGTATAAATACGGAGGAGGAGGGTAGTTTGCAGCGGGTGTTTGCCATAGGTAAGCATTTTCATTAGGTTGGCTCTTTTTTGTATGCCATTGTTTATGTGGTTGGTGTGATGGTCCCATGATAGCTTGGAATCAAACAAGATGCCTAGAAACTTGTACTGTTTGCTTTCTTTGATGCGTTCGTTGTTGATGAGTATGTTTAGTTCTCGTTCTTTTTTTGTTTTCCTCGTGAAGGTGAAAGCTGCACATTTGGTGGTTGAGAGTTCAAGTTTCCAGTGTTTGGTCCAGCTGTCTATTATGTCGAGGTATGGTTGTAAGGCGGTCTCAGCTTGTCGTTTGATAATTGTGGTGACGTGGATTTCTATGTCGTTTGCAAATAGGGACGTTTTGCAGCCGGCTACTGGTGGCGGAAAGTCAGCCATCGTGATATTGAAGAGTATTGGGCTTAAGACGCACCCTTGGGGGACGCCTCTATTAAGATATCTTTCTTCGGACATGTTGTTTTCCATTTTGACAGTAATACTTCTGTTGGTTAGGAAGTTTTGGAGCCAATTAAGTATGTTCCCTTTGATGTTCAATTTGGATAGTTTGTAGATTAATCATGTTATCCATGTGTTGTCATAGGCCTTTTTCAGATCCAGGAATACTGCTGTGGTGGATTTCTTTTCATTGAAGCCGCTGATGATATCGGATTCGAGACGAACTATGTTATCGTTGGTAGTGCACCCACTTCTAAAGCCTGTTTGGAATTTTGGAAGGTATTTGTGTTTCTCTAGGTGCCATTGGAGTCTATTATTAATAATTTTTTCCATTATCTTGCAGAGGCATGAGGTCAGCGAAATTGGCCTGTCCGAGTTGGTATCTTCTGGAGGTTTATTTGGCTTTAGGATTGGGATGACAAAACCAGTTTTTGGGTCCTGACTCACGGAACCACTGGTGCTTCTCCTTGATCACGTCACTCAGTGGATAGTTGTCCTGCCACCTGCTCAGTGCTGTCCTCGAGAATGAAAATTCTGCATTGTCACAGAGTTTGTTGTCCCTACAGCGATTTTACCACCCGTTCTTCTTACCGATGCAGCCAGTCTCCAACGTCGTCATGATCTCCTCCTGCAAAGTCGGGTGAGGCTTGGAACTTAATCTGCGCCGCAAAAGCTATGGGTGGGTTAAGAAATTGCGTTAACCTAATTGGATCCCGCCCTGGTTCCCGTGCTGCCTGAAGGCCTCGCGTTACCCGTTTACCTCGACTTGCCGACCTTTCACTAGATGCTGGTCGATTTCTCAGTTCCCTTATCCTACTACTTACTGCCGACGAACTTCTTCTGAATGCTCCGAAATCCAACTCCAGCTGTGGTTTGTCGTCGTCTCCGTCTACTCCTTGTACGTCCTCCTTCCCTTCCATGTCCGCTTCAATGATAGTCAGTTGATAAACCATTTGAGTTGATCATCTGGTCCTTACTTCCCCCGACCGCTCTTGGTCCGATAGCCTCACTTGCTCTTCCGCTTCACAATCCTGCGACAGAGGAATCCTTGGCCAGATACAGCACCTTTCTTCCCTCGACCGCTTTTGGTCCGATAGTCCCAAAAAACTATTTCAACCCCATATCGAAAAGATATTTAGTTTTGATATCCACCGATTATTCACAGGATGTATGCGCATTCACGCATCAAAAAAGACGAATTTGTTATTTACCTATTTGAGAAAAGTATCCTATTTTGATCCTCATAGCTGTATTTCACGCTTAAACATAGAACGCATCTTAATTCAGCATAAGAATAAAAGGCAATAATGCTGAAAAAATACTTTTCAAACCAAACCATAGGTTTTCCGGCCAGAGGTTTTTTTAGAAAGAAAAATCCTTGGGACTATCAGGGAAATAGAAGAAACGTTTGAACGAGTAAGGGAAACCAGAAGGAGTATAAATGACGGAGTAAAAATTCCTTTCGGGCCAAGAGGACGCAAGCTGATTTTTCTAAAGTTTGATCAACCTTCGTGGAGCGCAGTACAGTAGTCGGGTATAGGCAGTAGACATAGTACAATAAGTCCGCTCTAAGCAAGATACCGAGATACGGAGTCTGGAAGGGGAGTAATTTGTGCGACGGTATAAAACAATGCTACTTAGGTCCAGTTCCTAAAGTTGAGGTACAAAGAAAGATACGTGAAACGTTCACTGAAGGGTAAATGCGTTTTTTAAGAAAATAAACGTCGAAAAAAGAAATTACAAAGAAAAAGGGGACGTATATGAAACGAACTTGTAGTGTGTAAGTGTAATAAAATAAGTCGTTTTTGGTTCTTCACACTATTGCCATATTTGCTTCAATATTGCTGTTTTAAGCCATCGGCAATAAACATCGAAGATTCACAAGTATAAATTTTTTATATAATCTATTTCTCTTACACAATCTCAGTGAGATTGGTTAGTTCTCTTTTTTTTCAATTTTGTTCCATAATCGTTGCTGCCTACATTGCCGGGGCCGTATTCTAGCCTTGGCTTAAGCACAGAATGTTTTCTTGACTATATTTTTCTTTTTTTTTAATTCTTGCCTGAATTTACTGAAAACCGTATTCAAGCCTTTTTTTGCTTAGATTTTCTACTTAAGAAATTTTTTAAACTTGTCTGTTTATGTTTACGGTAGAAAATTTTTGTACGTCAACTAATAGTTGGCCTTCAGCAATTTTTTTTATTATGTGCTTTGAATCATGCTAAACGCTACTGTTGTCCTAGTTTTCCTTAAATATAACATTTTCCGTATGGCAATCTTTTGACTTTTAATTTTCTAAACCGTAGCATCTAGTGGTGTAGTGAAAAAATATGAATAACATCGACGAGCTAAAACGCCATCTTGAGCTTTTGAACAACGTCCTAAATAGTAACATTGAGAGTAACGTAAGTGAGGATGAATTATATGAAAGACGAATAGAAGTGAGAAGAAGAATGGTTTCGTTTTACAGTCAACGGGCTGATATTTTCGATCTTTTTGACAATGATCAAATTTACAAAGTATAGACCACTTTCGACTTGCTTCGTATCCGCTTAGCCAAAAGTCGTGCGGCTAGTCGACTAGTACGCACCGTGGCGGGGGATAGCCGAAACATGCTGCAGACTTGGCTAGATTGAGCCCATGAACTTAGCAGTTGTTTGTCTTTTACTGCAGTCTGCTAGTGTATCAAAAGAAAGAAATGTCCGTTTTCAAGTTTAAGTTGTCAGAGTTAGTGCTTTCGTTAGAGGATCACAATTTTTATTACAAAACACTAGAGTTCCTGAAGTGTCACGATCAAATGATATTTCTCTATGGGGGGAATAAACTTATATGAAGATTTACCACTTTTATATAACTGTAGAGGGATAACAAGGGGATCGTTACACTTCAGGAACTCTAGTGTTTTGTAATAAATGATTGGATCAAAATGGTTCATCATGCTTTGGATAGATTTCATGGGACTCATCCAACCTCACTCTTTACAAAGAAATAACCACGTCCTCATAATCACTGATGATTTTACCAAATGGATAGAAGTTATTCCTTTACTGGATCAGACAGCCTTGACAATAAGCCAAGACAAAAAAGGACCAAATTATTCTTTACCAACGATTCCCTAGGGCTATCGTTACCAATCGGGGTTCGAACTTCACCTCAGAACTCGTCTTTTGTGTAAGAAGCTGGAAATTATACGGCTTATTAAATTAACCTCAAGCCAACGGTCTCACGGAAAGGTAGAACAAAATGGTAGCAGAAATGTCACGGAAGTATGTGGGATTCCCAAAATCAAGTTGTTAGATCCAACAAGTTTAAGAAAGCTCAGAGGTTGGACCGTCATTAGAGACACAGGGTTCATAAGCTAGGCAATACTCCTTGACGTCGGAAATCATCATTGACAAGTAATATTTATGCAGCGACCGTAGGACAGTCCTTTCATGGGCTAAATGACCGGAGAGTGGGGAGTCGTGATACTCTTTTAGCAGTGACTTCCTTAGGCTAAGAAGGACTATCACTTGTTATTGGGCAAAACTCTACTTTGACGTTGGCTGATTGAGGTGGGACAGCAAACCATCAGATATTGAATATAGATCAAATTCTTTTGCCCAGATTTAGGTGCTTTTATTTTCACTTAGTGTCTTGGCCTCCGGGTAGTTTCTTATGCCGCTGCAGAGGGGATCTCTTTGCTGTTTTCAGAACACGATGTCCTCGGTCTTTTGGGGCGGTTTGAAAGAGTGGATTGGGATTTGTGACAGGAAATCCGCATTGTCATATACTCTGCCGGGCCGGTACTTCAGTTCGTCAGAACCTTTCGGTTTCGTCTTTAAACTTTTGCGCAACTGTAACTGCTAATGGTTGCTGACGATGACGAAGATTCGTCTTGCAAATAGTGGCTGAAAAATTTTTCCAGAAAATTGCTGCTGCAGCCTCCTTTTCAATTGTGGAATATTTCACTTCGGCTTTATTAAGGTGTCTACTGGCGTAAGCGATTGGTTGATCCTTTCCCTCGTGCATCTGAGATAGGACCGCACCTCGCCCATAGTCGCTAGTGTTGTAGAGATTTAAAATTTCTTTGTGAAGTCTCGATAAGTGATTATAGGCTCTGATGTCAGGTTTTTTCTGAGGAACTCAAAAGCTTCTTCCTCCGTTGAGCCCCACACTAACTCAACATTTGCTTGTGCTATCGTTTGGCTTAACATTGGGTGGACGATGGTGAAAAAACACTTGATAAATCGACGGTAATAATGTGCAAACCCCAGGAATGGCTGCATCTCTTTGAAATCTAGGGTTTCCTATAGTTCGCCAGGGCATCGATTATGGTTAAGTCTGACGCGATGCCGTTCGCAGAAATAGTATGGCCTTGATATGGCACCGATTTTACTAACAATTTGGAATTCGAAAGTTTTACCCTGAGGATGGCATTATTTAAGAATTCGAAAATCCTGTTCAAATTGTTTATGTGGTTTTCGTTGGTCTTCGAGAATATTATGATGTCGTCCAGGTAGACCAAACAAGTCTTTCCTATTTACAACTTGCAAGATAACATTCAATATCCTGTGGAAGGTTCCTGGGGCTTTAGTGAGGTTGAATGCAAGACCACCACTTGTACAACTTATTCTCCATGGTTAAAGCGGTCTTCTCTTTTGACGTTTCTTCCATGTCTATCTCGCAATACCCGGATGCTAAGTCCAGAGTAGAAAAGCATCGCTGTCCGTGCAGCAAATCTAGCACGTCATCAATTCGGGGTAAGGGGAAAGAGTCTTTCTTCGTCAGAACATTCAGTTTCCGATAGTCTATGCACAGTCGATCGTCTTCGGTCTTCTTGTTTACTAGAACGTTTTGGGGCAGTCCAAAGAGAATCGATGGACGGATGTTGTTGTCTTGTTCTTGTTCGAGACTTCCTTTTGATGAGGGAATGTCCTAAAGGGTCTCTGGAAAGGCCCTGTTTTTGTGTATCACTAACGTATTTAATTAACCTTTTGTTGTCCAGGTCACTGGTTTTGAATGCGAACATGATGATTTGCTAGAAGTTTGCGCAAACTGCTCGTGACGTCCTCTGCGACGTCTGGAAGGGAAACCTCAAGACATTCGTTGTGGAGAGTGTTAGGCTGGTTGGAGCAGGACGCAACGTGAGTATGCGTCTTAAAGGACACGTGTCCCAGAAAAGTGTAGCGAGAAAGGTCGATGGTACGGTTGGTCCCGTTGACCAAAACGATCTGAAATATTTTTTTATCTGACTTCGTTGAGACGAAAGGGTCAAAAGAAGCCCGGGGGGTAGTTGGGAGTCTTTGAAAAGAAAACATGCTGTTTTGAGAGCTTTACGGGACTATTCGCGCTCTTCATTAAGCGTGCAGATGATAAAGGTATTTTTATTCCATTGGCAGCCATCATGATTCCTTGGTTCACGTTTTGGAGTTGATCAGAATCCCTCACTCGATAGACAGTCCGCTAACGACCGTCGATCATGAACTTATATTCATAAAGGGCATCTAACCTAGTACGCATTCTTCCATAATTCCCTGAAAGACGATTAACTGTTGCTGGAAGGGTTCACGGGGCCTTTCGTTCCCAGCGATAACATTTACTACTACGGTTCGCTGTCAGATCAGGGGCCTGTTGCTGATGTCAAAGATGTCTACGGCTACTTCCTTTGAATATTGCAAGTCTTCTTCCTGCAGTAGAAGCCTGTCAAAAAGCGTACTGTTTATGAGACTTTTCCCTTCTCCACTGTCTTCTAATGCTTTGAATGTGTAATTCTCTACTAACATTCTTATTTTTTGAGTGGTGGGGCTTTTGGATGCGGATTGGACAAATTGTTAAGGTTTACTGGAGTAGAGGCTACGAAACCTAGACGGGCATTGATTCGGGAAGGTTGTCCTGATGTAGTGAACGGGGTTGTGGAAGTGGGTTGAGAGGAGGATGAGTTATAGCCCAACTGCGGGTCCGATAAAGGGGTGAACCCCTGCAGCGCTGAGATAGGGAGTACGGTAGAGGGTCCGGGCGGTGTTAGTCACCATCTTCATCTCTATGCCTGCTTCCAAGAGGCAGCAACTCAATTTTGGAAGCCTGGACGAAAGTGCCAGACTGCTCTGAAAGCTTTTTGCTTGTCGCCATCCCATAGATGGAGAGTATCGGTGTCGCTATCGGTGTTGGATGTAGAGCGTGGTTGTGAAACATGGTTGGCAAGAGAAGTGGTGAGCGGGTTAAAGTGGGGAGCGTGGTGTTATCTTCAGCACGATGAGATGGATTGATCTGACAGATCTTCTCTTTGGGTGAAATCTATAGACTTCCCGGTGCTTAGCTCGAGTTGTTCGGAACTGTGGGGTGACAGTTTAACAAAATCATGTTTTGGGACGTCAACCAATTGTTCTTTGATATTCTCATACGGGGTTGCTCTAAGTGATGGGGTAGGGGCGTCGATAGTCGAGGGGAAATAGCTCCCGCTTTCTTATGATCGGGGTAGGATTGGACCCCATGCGAACGTTTAAGAATTCGAATACTTAAAGAGAGGCATCTCTATAGTGGTACACTACTAATACGGCCAGCAATGCAACCCTTGCGTGCTCGTCGCCTAAATGATTTTGACGGTTGACCTTCAGATGGTATTTAACTTCGAAGAGGAGTTCCAAGATAACTCTTCCGGGATTTCTTGAAGAATTTCCTGGAGAAGTCCTAGACTAAAAGTGAAATATAAATCCTTTTCTGCAGTTTCTCAAAAAAAAATTTTTTTTATCGTTTACTATTTAACAAAAGCCAACTGCTTCTATATCTTTATTACCTTCACAAATTTTCATGGCAATTTTCTGTTACAACAGCAACTACACTTTGCATTTAATCGGTATCAAAATCAAAGTTGTTATTCAAATTACATTTTTCATCGTGGTTGTTACACTTTCTTGCTATTCTCTGCTCTATTGGTTGTCGGGCAGTGACGTTCCCTACCAGATTAGATACATTGCCGTTGTCACCACCCTCACCACCCTTAAATTTAAATTTTAATATTACAATACACAGTGAAAAGAAGTAATAAGATGGTAAAAACAAGAACTATTAATTACCGGGATTGCTGTTGCAAATACTGTAGGATTGTCAAATTCCAAAACTTCTGAGTAATACTTCTAGTAGTTCTCAACACTCCATTCTCACCCAAAGGATCACCATCTAATCCATACTAGAATATTTACATCAAAAGTTAAACAGTCTTAGTTAACCCATTGTTGTAGTTCCTTCTTGCAACTCTGGCTTCAACAATGAAATTCTTGTGGAAGTGGGTTGCAAGATTTCAAGAAGATGGACGTTTAGGATAAAAAACGAAGCCCCGTTCTTGCCGTCCATATGAAATTGACGAAAAAACTAACCCTACAATAATAACCACTGATACCTGTTTAAAAGGCTTGCTACTTTTTTACATTGTGTTTGATTTGCTTTTTTTTACCCGTTTTAAATCCTTTTTCATTCTTTGAAAGGTTTTAAAGAAACCTCCAAAGTTACATGTTCCGTTGACACGGCGGGGAAAAAATTCGTGACGCTTGGCTACGGGGAATGATACTTTACCAAAAAAATGTCTTACCGATCACCATCGACAACAAATACTTCAATTCGCCAAGGAAGATGTTCATTACAGTGTTGATTTCAGGAGAAAAATTATCTGGAGTGATGAAAAAAACTTTTAATCCGATAGTGACACAGCTCAATACGTTAGGCGCTTACCCAATGCCGACTACGATTTGCATCGTACGACAAGGTGTACAAATAAACTCTTAATATTGTTCAAATATTATTATGACCATGTTCCAGAACCCCATCCATGTTGCTGGACCGTTACATAATGTAAAGCCTTAAACCACTTTTTTGCTCACCTGTTATTTCTTCATGCGTGTATGTAATTTTGCGGCCCTTTTTTGTTGTTTGTTGACACGTGTATTCAGCTGACCTAAAGCAATCAATTTCCAGTAGAGGACAGGCATGCAGCTACATGGTCAATACGCCCCTCTACATACTCAGATGTTTTTTTTTTTGCCAAGGTCTTTAATCGATACCTCACGATTGTCTTGCGTTTCTGGAACAGCGTCTAAAAAGAAGAAAGAAATGGATATTAGAAGGTTGTTGTTAGATGGGTTGGAGGCTGAGAATGATAAAGACTGCGTCTGAATTGAGGTTAGCTCGGAACATCTAAGAATGGAGGTTATGGCAACCTATCCTCCACATCTTGAGACAAACCTTTATCTTAGTTAGGGGTCACTCATTCAGACAAAGGGTTTTCTAAAGATTATTTTAATTTGTTTTCATTATTTTGTTTTTTTTTTCCTATGAACTGATATTTTTTTGCGGTATTATAGGTTTTTTATACCTTTTTTACGGCTTCTGTGTCTACTCCCGCGCAATGCTTCTTGAGACAAAGCTTTGTCTCAAGATTTGCAATGTAATATTTTACCGAACCAATTTATGTAAGGCTCTAGTGTTAATTAATAGCTTGGAAAAACAGGTATTTTTTACATGTAAAAAAAATACCGACAACAATTTGATTTGTTGTATCTTGTATTCATTTGTTGAGAGAATTCTTTGTTTCATAATGGATTTAAAAACAAGAGTTTGTTTTGTCCCAGGTTTATAATCCAGTATCCATTTGCTTTTAATTGCTTTTCTACCTTGTTGTTCCAGAGAAAAGGAATGTTTAATTTGAAATGTATATTTAATTCATGTTTTCCCATGTTAGTTTAAGTCTGAAGTATCGATTAATTTCGTAGGCCGCCAGGTGGGCCACTTGTCGGTGCAGTAGAGAACAGCTGATGTTGCAATTAAGTATCTTGTCAGACACAGAAAGTAGCCATTATTCATTTTAGGGCTTGTATAGCCATTGACGACTCGTTTTACTCTGTATTGGTGCGAATTCTCACCTTGTGATTTCCTGTACCTCATTTGAGCCTTTGAGATAATTTTGTATATATATTTTATGTGCGTGATGGGCTAACATTATTCTCGTGTACAAAGATTAGGCCCTAGAATTGATTTGTGTCTATGATTGCCTTATTGACCGGCTCCAAATTGTGGATGCTAGGTGAGAGCTAGTTTTTTATTTCAATTGAAGTCTGTGTATGTTAATTCTGTCTTAACTTAGGCAATTTGTGCTTTTGCTGTATTCGGTTCCATTGCTTGCATGTGCTTGCAAAATTGACAAATAAATCCGTGCCTTGATTAGAAGCAATCGATCGGCCTATTCCCCCCCCCCCCTCGACTATTTCATTCTCTCGCTAGAGCATTGTGGTAATGGAACAATATCCCATGTTTTGTTTTCCATGAGTGATTTATACTCCTCTTGAATGACCTCTTTCCAAAGTTTAGATTCTGGGCAGGACATTGCGTCATTAAAGCTGATTGGGATGTATGGTTCCAGGAGAAGAGCACTAACTGGGCTATACGGTGTTGATGGATCATGTTCTAACCCCATTGTCTCAAGGACTGCCCTCGTACCTTCTTCTATTTCGGATCCATCTGATGTGTCTTCCTTGTAGTTTACGTAGGGTAGTTGACGTTTTGATCTTCTAGTGGGCTGTTCTTCTAAAGGTTGAGG
This sequence comes from Daphnia magna, assembly GCF_020631705.1. Lineage (NCBI taxonomy): Eukaryota > Metazoa > Arthropoda > Branchiopoda > Diplostraca > Daphniidae > Daphnia > Daphnia magna. Next base: position 6,964,179 of record NC_059185.1, on the reverse strand, counting down.
TATGATCGACATGTCAATTATTACTAGTGCCTGTTACATATCAATCTCAGCATTGATATGTTGTTCCGCATTTGGCTCCGGATTGACTGCCTAATCACTTCTCCTTCTCGGTTATCGATGTCCGCCCATCTATTCTGATTAAATTAAGTGGATTCAATTTTTTATGTTGTTTTTTTTAAGTAGTCTTTGTTTTTCCATTCTAATATTAGGTACACATATATCCAGTTAAGTGTATATAGTGTTAAGAGAAAGGTTTTTAGAGGAAGAAACCTAGTAAGTATGTGTAGAATATGAGGAATATAAGCAAAACTACCTGGAGAATAATAGCCTGGGCCTCTTGCTCAATTGCATTTTCCATTAAGAAATCAAATACTTCATCTCGGGCATTGTTGTTCTGTCAATCTTAAACTTATATAAGCATACTGGGCCCATAACCTGATGAAGTATGACACTATATCTATATATATATATATACAGGCATTGACAAGTATTGCAATAGGTTTTCAGTAGTTATATTTAAGAGAGCAGGGAAAATTACAATGTTACCATGAAAAGATATCAGAACACAGAGAGCAAGCGAGCCCAATTACACCCAGCACTTTGACAGTAGTGTCTCCACTCCTCTTAGGCGTAAGTGGGTTTTCCCAACTAGCAGAAGGAGTTGCTGAACCCGATTCCTACTTCAACATTATTTGATTTTGTAATTCAATTTAAACAAATTCTGATTCTAGAGCCTATACTATACAAGTGTACTGATTAGCTATCGTGGATATTCTTTTTATTTAAACATTTTTTAGCTAAGGATTTAATTCGGATATTGTGGATACCACTTTATTACATAAATTATTCCACGGATTTTTTAATAACGTGGATGTAATAAAAAACAATCTTTGTTCTATGCGCCATGTACTATTAAATCCTTTTAATCGAACAATTAACGCATAATAGACACACTTTTTCAGTAGAAAACGCACCAACGATAGAATTCATCTTATTACCGTGATACATTTTTTTTATTCGGAACAGTTTTTTACAATTTGATAAAACATTTATTAAAGAAAATAACCTAATTTTGGTCGCTATCAGTAAACTCGAACGATTCCTCGCTTTCTTCTTCAGTGTCTTCGCCCAATTCATCGGAATCTTCGGTCAGCGTGCTTTCTAAGTCATGTGGTTCCTCAGAAGTGTAAGACTCGATGCCACTTTCGACATCTCCTGCAGGATTAACTTCAATTGCTTAACATTGGGTGAGCCGAATAAAATCGGCTTCTGAATACAGCTGAAATGTTTCCAGAGAAAATTGAATCTTAACATCTAATCTGGCGATTTCACATCAAATCAAGATTGCTTTACCAGCTATAAACTGATTAGTTTCCTCGCATGAAACGTTCTGGTCAATGAGATTTCTATTCAAAGAGGAGCGAGCTGAGTCAAGGTACAAGATATACTCTTTCATCTCCATTTTGCAGAGCTTGATCTCTTCCTCGTCTCTTTGCAGTAGCATCCAAGTATCAACGAGTTCATACTTCTGATTAAGTGACACTGTTTGACAAGAACGATTAGATAACATTGCGTACCACTAGTGCAGAAAAAACTACAGAAATTACAAATTGAAGATTCATTCTCTGAATCATCTTCAGAGTTGAGATCCCACGGGAAAATACCCTTCTCAAAATCCTCCATCGAAATTATTCCATGTATAGCTCTGTATTTTGAATTAATTAATGAAAATAATTTCACAGCTTTTCCTTTAATTTTAGTTAACACTTCCCGGAACTTTGTACGACTCTTGCAGGAATCTAATTGTAATTTTACAATTAACTGTGGAAAATAATAAGTAAGAATTTTTTTTTGAAGTCATCGGCTTGACAAGGAGATAAAAATAGAGACATTCTTCGAAAAAATGAAAAGCCCCACAAGGTTTCGTTTCAGCTTATCAATAGGAGTATTTCTGTTTTGTCGTGATCCCAGATTAGCCAGAGCTTTTGCTTTCAATTCTTTTAAGATTTCTGGAAGATCTTCAATGTTACACTGATTGGAGTTCAATAGAGAGGTCAACTTATCATTATATACAACTACACACTTCGAAGTCTTTCCGAAAAATAAGAATAGCATGTAAAACGTTATACACCCTTTTTTTTTATTACTGAGAATTGAAGGCATTCTTTCAATTTTACCCCAGTTCCAGTACAGAATTCCAGCAGAAAGTAAATCCGTCCGGTCTAAGAACATACAATCGTAAATATACGAAGATTAATAATAAATGGGAATGACTTACTTGCTTTGCTAATATGCTTCGTTACATAACCATAGAGAGACAGTTTAGAAAAGACTTGCTCCTGCTCCTAACCAACAGTGAGACCAGCTCCTTTCTGCCAGTGGGGATTATAGAGAATCTAGAACTCGAAAAATTGAATTAATCTGTAACTGAACTGTAACTGGCACATTACGGTTTCACCTGACACGGCCAATGATGAGCTTTGACGTGCATTCTGGGTAAAATGCCTTTCATTTTACTTGTCATCTGCTGATACTCCGGAAAAGCTATAACCACTTTTCTTACAAATTTTTCGTATCTGCAAATGACATCATTGCAGAAAAATTAGCAGTTCAATCCAAATACAAGTTTTTGGATAAATAAAGTGTATGTCATAGATTCCCCTTCGTGAATGTTGATTGCACCCAGCCCTAACCCATGACGGCAGAAACTGAGAAGAAGACCGGTCTCATCGGATTTTGATCTTTTACAAGAATCTACCTTCGCAGCTTTAAAAGCTGAGCCTCCACACATCTCCTTTTTTTGTGTCTGAAGGAAAAAAATGCCTTTAATCAGCTGTATTATTTAATTATTTAAATTAAAAACTATAACTTTTTTTATTTTGGTGTAAATTCTGATACGAAAATTTGCTACATTCTTGTCCGAGTTATTGACCAAGTCACCAAACCTCGCTGCTTCTTCTTTGATGCTAGTTATCAAATTGAAGTTATCAATTTCGTAAATGGATTCTTTTATTTACTAAAAATAAACCTTTCTCTTTCGTTTTGTGGATTTCGAACCTTTCCAGCAGAGGCATGGCGTTTCAACTCGACATTCCCATCTGAAGAGCCCATTACGGGAGATTTCCCACAAGGGAGACAAGACACTGTGCTCATATTCTTAATTTTTACCTTGATATTTAAGCGACAAAGCTCCAATTCCTTAAATGCCCTTGAGAACAAAGGTTCGTTCACAATTGGGCTCTAAATAAAAAAAATATATGATGTACTTTCTCATGAATCATATATCTTACTTAAATTCTAAACAATTAACTCTCCCAGATTCCTTTGAAATTTCTGCTATAGTACTGATAAACATCTTTTCAGAATTCAAAGGGGATTTATGCCTCAGATGATACCACATAGCAAATAATTTTTCGCAAAACAGATAACTGATAGAAGTTGTGGCACGTGCAGGCCAAAATCCAGAGTAAATATAGTCGTTTTTGTCAGCGTCTGTAATCTCTCTGCATTCCATGCAAAGAAGCTTGCAGCTCTTAAATCAAAACGGCCTTTTCCAAATAAGAAAGTAAAAGATCTCATTAGACCAGATATAGATATAGAAAATAAAACATCAAATACCTTGATGCATAACAACTGCTATTTGAAGATTTGGGTCAGGGTTAGGTATGAGTTTCATATTTCCTTTGCCGCTACATTTATCACACTGAGTTGGAACAAAACAAGGAACACAAATATTTGAAAAGAATTAAGTTGAAAAATATGAAATACATTTGGTTTAAAAATGCTTCACCTTTCAATACAGATTTCCAATCTTTGTCCCAAATCACATAAGGTTTCAATGGCTGCAAAATTTCCTTATTGACAAGATATCTATGGTGAAATGGTTGTCGACAATGCAAAACATCATCACAATCCCAGCACAGGTGATTTTTGCAGGTCATGCATCTAACGGCAGCTGACTCCAAAACTTTTTGACATACATTACAACAACTATTTCTTAAATGTTGCTTTGACACATAAATTTCAAAAATGTCAGTTCGAACTTTTTCCCATTCTTTTCTCTAATCACATTGCATTTCTTGGCAAGTTTTCCTTACGAACTGATTTGTTGAAGCAGCTCTAAAGTCTTCCTTTAAGTTTTCAATCAGTTTTCGTTCAACTTCATCTAACTCTTCTGAAATAAAATAGAAATTTATAATGTATATATGAAGAGACCACTATGTTTGGAGGAGACAAGTTAATTAGAATTACATACCAAATAGAGGATTAGTATCTGTGAGTTGTTAAAGAATTTGAGAGATTGTGGCAGAAACCATTTCATGACAATTAACGTTACCAATTTTATTATTTGAACATTTTTCTTTTTTTCACGTTTCCTACCAGTATAGTTAAACGTTTTTCCACCGACCTTGAAAATAGTATTCCTTTTTATTTATTTTTTCGATTGGTTTTTTTGTTTTTCAACACCTTGTCTGTCTGCTAAAGATTCTCTTGTATATTTACGTTTTCATTTGGCCCTGGGAAGATCACTATCTCTTTCCTCGCATTGTTCATCACATGAAGTTTCAGATTTGTTATCCATAATTTTTAGATAAAAAACTCAAGCAAACGTGTTTCAAAATGATATTGATCAAATTAAGGGATATTCAAAGGAATATTCCACTTTGAATATGACCGTTAGTTGGCACCATACAGTAACAATGTAAATAAACGAGATAGGAAAAAAAATGGATCTAGTATTTCTAAAATGATTTTTTTTTTACTTTTTAATAGTATTTAGATATTTAAAAAATAAATACCTGCATCCATTACATTTCTCGGTAGGGGTTCTAACTCGTTTTATTTTTTAAAAGATTCAAAAATTTTAAACTCACTACCTAACATCCCATAAGATGGCGTAGTTCCTCTTAAACGAATAGAATAGGGTCATAGTCTACTTAAATAAGTAGGCTATGGATAGGGTGATGGATAGGGTGAAAGTCTGTAATGTAATTTTAAAAGTCTGTAATTCTATTTGCGATCTTTTTTACAACCAAAATTTCAATTGAAAAAATTTATTTCTTGGTTCTTATTTGGCTTACTATAACCACTTATCTACCTTCTTCTTATTAACAACAAGAATCAATGAGGTTTTAAGGAAAAAAGTGAAAATTTCAATGAATAATAAAAATAATAAAACAATTTCAAATATTTAATCGCTCCAAATCAAAATGTTACTGAATTACAACAATTAAATTTTGAAGACAAACCAGTTTCTCAAGACTAATGTTAACATGAGAGACAAAGGATATTGTCAAGATATAAAAAGCAATATTTTAGAAATCTAAAAGAATAGTAGGAATTGGTTTCATTTTAAAACATCTGTCTTATCTGAATTATTTAAAACTATAGCTTTACATCAATTTATCTGACAACATTTTATGGATCTAAAAAAGCACTCTAATAAAATTAAGACAAAGCGTTGTCTCAAGAAGAAAATAGCAGGAGTGGACCCAAAAGCCATAACGAAAGGTATAATAGAAAAATATATTTTGGTAGAAAAATATCAGCTAAAAAATAAAAATTAGAATAAAAAAATAATACAATAATCTTGAGAAAACCCTTTGTCTGAATGAGT